>NC_091210.1:5211701-5420346 GCF_040958095.1 Procambarus clarkii | reverse complement strand
ATGCCTTCTGGCCTCCGGTCCCTCTAATATCTTCCACGTGTATATTATCATGTATCTCTCTTGCTTGCCCTCTAGAGAATACAGATTAACAAATTTTAATCGGTCCCAATAATTAAGATGACTTATAGAGTGGATTCAAGCGGCAAAAGGATCTTTGCACGCTCGAGGTCAACAATTTTTCCGACTTTGAATTGGGCTGTTAGAGGCCAACAATATTCCACCCTAGAGAGCAATAGTGTTCATTAATCCATTAGGTCGATTGGGAGGTTGGTGAGGCACTAGGCATGAGGGCTATGGGTTAGGCACTGGGCATAAGGGCAGTCGGGTAAGGTGCTGGGCATAAGTTCAGTGGGTAAGGTGCTGGACATGAGGGCCATGGGTGAGGCACTGGGCATGAGGGCCATGGGTTAGGCACTGAGCATAAGATCGGTGGGGTAAGGTGCTGAGCATGGGCATAAGTTCAGTGGGTAAGGTGCTGGGCACGAGGGCCATGGGTGAGGCACTAGGCATGAGGGCCATAGGTTAGGCACTGGGCATGAGGGCCATGAGTTAGGCACTGGGCATGAGGGCCATGGGTTAGGCACTGGGCATGAGGGCCATGGGTTAGGCACTGGGCATAAGGGCGATGGGTAAGGTGCTGAGCATGGGCATAAGTTCAGTGGGTTAGGCACTGGGCATGAGGGCAGTCGGGTAAGGTGCTGATCATAAGTTCGATGGGTAAGGTGCTGGGCATGATGGCCATGGGTAAGGCACTGGGCATAAGAGCCATAGATGAGGCACTGGGCATGAGGGCCATGGGTTAGGCACTGGGCATAAGGGCGGTGGGGTAAGGTGCTAGGCATAAGGGCGGTGGGTAAGGTGCTGGGCATGAGGGCCATAGGTGAGGCACTGGGCATGAGGGCCATGGGTGAGGCACTGAGCATAAGCACGGTGGGTAAGGTGCTGAGCATAGGCATAATTTCAGTGGGTAAGGTGCTTGGCATGAGGGCCATGGGTGAGGCACTGGGTATAAGGGCCATGGGTAAGGCACTGGGCATGAGGCCCAGGGGTGAGGCACTATGGGCATAAGGGCGGTGAATAAGGTGCTGGGCATCAGGGCCATGGGTGAGGCACTGGGCATAAGGGCCATGGGTGAGGCACTGGGCATAAGGGCGGTGGGTAAGGTGCTGGGCATAAGTTCAGTTGGGTAAGGTGCTGGGCACGAGGCCGGTCGGTGAGGCACGGGCATGAGGTCGGTCGGTTGAGGCACGGACATGAGGTCCATGGGTGAGACTAATAGACATAAGGGCGTTGGGTAAGGTGCTGGGCATGAGGCCTGTGAGGTACGGGGCATGAGGGCCGTGGGTGAGGCGCTTGGCATGAGAACGGTGGGTGAGGCGCTGGGCATAAGGGCCGGTGGGTGAGGTGTTGGCCATGAGAACGGGGGTGAGCCGCTGGGCATGAGGACAGTGGGTGAGGTGTTGGCCATGAGAACGGTTGGTCAGGCGCTGGGCATGTGGGACCCAGTGGTGATGGTGTTTGGCCATGAGAACGGTTGGTGAGGCGCTTGGGCATGAGGACAGTGGGTGAGGTGTTGTGCCATGAGAACGGTTGGAGAGGCGCTGGGCATAAGGGGCCGTGGGTTGAGTGTTGGCATGAGAACGGTGGGTGTGGCGCTGGGCATAAGGGCCGTGGGTGAGGTGTTGGCCATGAGAACGGTGGGTGAGGCGCTGGGCATGAGGACAGTGGGGAGGTGTTGGCCATGAGAACGGTTGGTGAGGCGCTGGGCATGAGGACAGTGGGTGAGGTGTTGGCCATGAGAACGGTTGGTGAGCGCTGGCATGAGGACGTGGGTAGAGGTGTTGGCCATGAGAACGGTGGGTGAGGCGCTGGGCATGAGGACGGTGGGTGAAGTGTTGGCCATGAGGACGGTGGGTGAGGCGCTGGGCATGAGGACGGTGGGTTGAAGGTGTTGGCCATGATGACGGTGGGTGAGGCGCTGGGCATGAGGACAGTGGTGAGGTGTTGGCCATGAGACGGTGGTGAGGCGCTGGGCATGAGGACAGTGGGTGAGGTGTTGGCCATGAGAACGGTGGGTGAGGCGCGGGCATGAGGACGGTGGGTGAAGGGTTGGCCGTGAGGACGGTGGGTGAGGCGCTGGCAATGAGGACGGTGGGTGAGCGCTGGGCATGAGGCCGGTGGGGAGGTGTTGGCCATGAGGACGGTTGGTGAGGGCGCTGGGCATGAGGACAGTGGGTGAGGTGTGGCCATGGAACTGTTGGGTGAGGCGCTGGGCATGAGGGACAGTGGGTGAGGTGGGCATGAGTAACGGTGGGTGAGTCGCTGGGCATGAGGCGGTGGGTGAAGTGTTGGCCATGAGGACGGTGGGTGAGGCGCTGGGCATGAGGACGGTGGTGAGGCGCTGGGCATGAGGACAGTGGGTGAGGTGTGGCTCATGAGGATGGTGGGTGAGGCGCTGGCCATGAGGACGGTGGGTGATGCGCTGGGCATGAGGACAGTGGGTGAGGTGTTGGTCATGAGGATTTGGTGGGTGAAGGCGCTGGCATGAGGATGGTGGGTGAGGGCGCTACTATGCAATGCGGACAGTGGGTGAGATGTTGGGCCATGAGAACCGGTGGGTGAGGCGCTGGGCATGAGGACAGAGTGGGTGAGGCGCTGGCCCATGAGAACGGTGGGTGAGGCGCTGGGGCATGAGGGCAGTGTGTGAGGTGTTCTGGCCGTGAGGATGGTGGTGAGGCGCTGGGCATGAGGATGGTGGTGAGGCGCTGGGGCATAGAGGACAGTTGGGTGAGGTGTTGGCCATGAGGACACGGTGGATGGGTGAGGCGCTGGGCATAAGGTCCGTGGGTGAGGTGTTGGCCATGAGGAACGGTGGGTGAGGCGCTGGGCATGAGGACAGGTGGGTGAGGTGTTGGCCATGAGAACGGTTGGTGAGGCGCTGGGCATGAGGACAGTGGGTGAGGTGTTGGCCATGAGAACGGTGGGTGAGGCGCTGGGCATGAGGACGGTGGGTGAAGTGTTGGCATGAGGACGGTGGGTGAGGCGCTGGGCATGAGGACGGTGGGTGAGGCGCTGGGCCTGAGGACAGTGGGTGAGGTGTTGGTCATGAGGATGGTGGGTGAGGCGCTGGCCATGAGGACGGTGGGTGAGGCGCTGGGCTTGAGGACAGTGGGTGAGGTGTTGGCCGTGAGAACGGTGGGTGAGGCGCTGGGCATAAGGGCCGTGGGTGAGGTGTTGGCCATGAGAACGGTGGGTGAGGCGCTGGGCATGAGGACAGTGGGTGAGGCGCTGGGCATGAGGACAGTGGGTGAGGTGCTGGGCATGAGGTCGGTGGGTGAGGCGCTGGGCATGAGGACAGTGGGTGAGGTGCTGGGCATGAGGACAGTGGGTGAGGTGCTGGGCATGAGGACAGTGGGTGAGGTGCTGGGCATGAGGACAGTGGGTGAGGTGCTGGGCATGAGGTCGGTGGGTGAGGCGATGGGCATGAGGACAGTGGGTGAGGTGCTGGGCATGAGGACAGTGGGTGAGGTGCTGGGGCATGAGGACAGTGGGTGAGGCGCTGGGCATGAGGACAGTGGGTGAGGTGTTGGCCATGAGAACGGTGGGTGAGGCGCTGGGCATAAGGGCCATGGGTGAGGTGTTGGCCATGAGAACGGTGGGTGAGGTGCTGGGCATGAGGAGAGTGGGTGAGGTGCTGGGCATGAGGACAGTGGGTGAGGTGCTGGGCATGAGGTCGGTGGGTGAGGCGCTGGGCATGAGGACAGTGGGGAGGTGCTGGGCATGAGGTCGGTGGGTGAGGCGCTGGGCATGAGGACAGTGGGTGAGGTGCTGGGCATGAGGTCGGTGCGTGAGGCGCTGGGCATGAGGACAGTGGGTGAGGCGCTGGGCATGAGGACGGTGGGTAAGGCGTATTAAGGAAAATGGTGACTAGAACCAGGCGCAGGGTCTGTGCAACATTGCATGCAGCTGGTACCAGCAAGTGAACATGGTTGCATATGTGGTGCACGGCTCTAGCCACCACCCTATGTAAATGAATGAATTTTGCATGATAATAAAGATGCAAATGAAGATGGGTTGTAAAGGAGTAATGTTGCAAATCATTGAAACTAAGTTTTAGAAATAAAATATTTTTTTAATAAAAAACAAAACAAAATATCAAAATTATGGTTTAGCATTATGTGTGTCGGGTAGGCTGTTACATTTTCAATGTCTGAAAGTTAACTTAAAATATTTCATCCTATTTTAAGACGTGGAATAGCCACCCGTGTGACGGCACTTTTAATGATCTGCTGTGGTGTATCGGCTAGCATACCAGCTTGCTACTTGGCTAGCCCAGGTTCAGTTCTTTCATAGGGGAAGAGTTCTGTGTGTGTTGATTGAATGATTGATAAATATTAAGCCACCCAAGAGGTGGCACGGGAATGAATAGTCCGTATGTGGTACATTTTTTGTTCAGTAAATATTTTCCGTGTTCTGAGGTCGCATTTAATCATCAGGCTACTATGTTATCTCACATGTTGTGTGTTTATGTTAAATATCCTTGTGAGAGTATGCAATTCTGTGAATATATATGGGCTCGAGTTTTCCCCTAGTAAATAAAATTAAAAGTGGGAGGACATGTCTGATCTGTCACCATCAGCTGGCTTCGTTTGGGGCTTGGAAGACGTGGAACGCCCGTCAGCGCCTGTCAGACGCCCGTCTGACAGGCCTTTAAACGATATGCTGTTGTTTATCGGTTAGCATCCCTGTTTGCTATTTAGCTAACCTAGGTTCAGTTCTTTCATAGGGGAAGAGTTCTGTGTGTTAAATAACACTTTTGAGTGTATGCAGGTGAGTGATTTTATATGGGCTTGAGTTTTCCCCTAGTAAATATGATTAAATTAGGAGAACATGTATCTGATCTGTCACCATCAGTTGGCGTCGTTGGGGGGCGTGGAAGACTTGGAATAGCAGCCAATGTAACACCTCTTTTAACTATATGCTGTGGTGTATCATTTAGCATACCGGCTTGCTACTTGGCTAGTCTAGGCTCAGTTCTTTCATAGTGTTATATATATAACACAGTTATATTCTGTTATGTATATATATATATATATATATATATATATATATATATATATATATATATATATATATATATATATATATGTCGTACCTAGTAGCCAGAACTCACTTCTCAGCCAACTATGCAAGGCCCGATTTGCCTAATAAGCCAAGTTTTCACGAATTAATATATTTTCTCTATTATTTTTCTTATGAAATGATAAAGCTAGCCATTTCATTATGTATGAGGTAAATTATTTTATATTGGTGTGAAAATTAACGTAGATATATGACCGAACCTAACCAACCCTACCTAACCTAACCTAACCTATCTTTATAGGTTAGGTTAGGTTAGGTAGCTGAAAATGTAAGTTAGGTTAGGTTAGGTAGGTTAGGTAGTCGAAAAACAATTAATTCATGAAAACTTGGCTTATTAGGCAAATCGGGCCTTGCATAGTAGGCTGAGAAGTGAGTTCTGGCTACTAGGTACGACATATATATATATATATATATATATATATATATATATATATATATATATTTATATTTATAAGTATAGTATGTAAGTATAGTAAGAATCTCCCGTAAGTATAGAGAACTGGATCACCACTACAATTTTGTCCCCATTGCTTCTGAGACACTCGGCGCCTGGGGTAAAAGTGCTACCAGTTTTTTGAAGGAACTGGGTTCTAGGCTCATTGAAACAACAAGGGACCCGAGAGCTGCAAGCTTTCTTTTCCAGCGCCCCAGTGTGGCGATACAGAGGGGAAATGCCCACTGCATCCTGGGTTCCTGCCCGCCATCTGAGGAGCTGGAGGAACTCGATAATCTGTGATAACCATCTTTCTAACCCATATGTAACTCCTTTTTTTTAACAAAGTTCAAATAAAGTAAATATATATGTGTACATACAAAAGAATGGGGGTGGTAGGAGAAGATAATATTAGTGTTCAGTGAGAACACTGGGTCCCCACATTGGCACCAGAGGTGGTACCCTCACAAAATTTATATATATATATATATATATGTCGTACCTAGTAGCCAGAACGCACTTCTCAGCCTACTATGCAAGGCCCAATTTGCCGAATAAGCCAAGTTTTTATGAATTAATTGTTTTTCAACTACCTAACCTACCTAACCTAACCTAACCTAACTTTTTCGGCTACCTAACCTAACCTAACTTATTAAGATAGGTTAGGTTAGGTTAGGTAGGGTTGGTTAGGTTCGGTCATATATCTACGTTAATTTTAACTCCAATAAAAAAAAATTGACCTCATACATAATGAAATGGGTAGCTTTATCATTTCATAAGAAAAAAATTAGAGAAAGTATATTAATTCAGGAAAACTTGGCTTATTAGGCAAATCGGGCCTTGCATAGTAGGCTGAGAAGTGCGTTCTGGCTACTAGGTACGATATATATATGTATATATATATATATATATATATATATATATATATATATATATATATATATATATATATAATATATATAATATAATATATAATATATATATATATATATATATATATATATATATATATATATATATATATATATGTCGTACCTAGTAGCCAGAACGCACTTTTCAACCTACTATGCAAGGCCCGATTTGCCTAATAAGCCAAGTTTTCCTGAATTAATATATTTTCTCTAATTTTTTTCTTATGAAATAATAAAGTTACCCATTTCATTATGTATGAGGTCAATTTTTTTATTGGAGTTAAAATTAACGTAGATATATGACCGAACCTAACCAACCCTACCTAACCTAACCTAACCTATCTCTATAGGTTAGGTTAGGCTAGGTGGCCGAAAAAGTTAGGTTAGGTTAGGTTAGGTAGGTTAGGTAGTCGAAAAACAATTAATTCATAAAAACTTTGCTTATTAGGCAAATCGGGCCTTGCATAGTAGGCTGAGAAGTGCGTTCTGGCTACTAGGTACGACATATATATATATATATATATATATATATATATATATATATATATATATATATATATATATATGTCGTTTTACATTTATCCCTTATGTATCCCCCCATGTTTTCACCTTCATTGTATTATCACCTGACCTAATGCGGGTATAAAATCAACTAGTATTGTAAGATCTGTTCACTTGAGAATGGACCATGGAGGTTCGAAACGTCGTGCAAATTATACAAATAAGTGTAATACACTCTATAGTAAATCACTTCTTTTCTTCACCTTAAAAGTACGAAAATGAGTTTTGGAGAACTCCTATTTCAATTAAGCCCTGATGCTAAGAAAATAGTTAGAGGAATAGAAGCCCTAAACCAGAAAATAATAAATACAGAATATGCGGTCATATTCAATGAAACATGTTTGAAAGAAAACCTGCTGCCAGTATACACCAATATATATATATATATATATATATATATATATATATATATATATATATATATATATATATATATATATATATATATATATATATATATATATATATATATATGCGAACAAGCCTGAATGGTCCCCAGGACAATATGCAACTGAAAACTCACACCCCAGAAGTGACTCGAACCCATACTCCCAGAAGCAACGCAACTGGTATGTACAAGACACCTTAATCCACTTGACCATCACGACCGGACAAAATGAGGTGATAGCCGAGGCTATTTGAACCACCCCACCGCCGGCACTCCGATAGTAATCTTGGGCATAGCATTTTACCAAATCACCTCATTCTTTGGGGCACACGTGAGTCACTTCTGGGGTGTGAGTTTTCAGTTATATATATATATATATATATATATATATATATATATATATATATATATATATATATATATATATATATATATATATATATATATATATATATATATACTACCTTGGAAGGATGGTAGGCCTTGCTACCTTGGAAGGATGCTACCTTGGAAGGATGGTGCTACCTTAGAAGGATGGTAAGCAAGTGGTGTGGGACTACACGTGCGCTGCCACACTGGCTAGTACCTTCCTCCACTACAGCACACGTGAAAGCGGTGGTGCTGCTTTCAGGGAATCGCAGAAAACTATTAAATACAGAGGTCTGGCACACTGCTACAGCTTTGTTCCGATCGACTTGGAGACCCTCGGTTCGTGGGGAAAATGTGCATTGAAGTTAACTGAAGGAATTGGGGGACAAATTGATCAGCGCTACAAAAGACCAGAGAGCAAAAATTTCTTGTTCCAGCGCCTCAGTGTTGCGATTCAGAGGGAAAATACCTTTTGCGTCCTGAGCACTAGTCCAACTTCAGAAGAATTCGAAGAAGTGTTTGACTTGCAACAATGATCGAACCCGTCTGTGACATTCATCAATGTTTCCCATTGTCGTGTTTTTCAAGAGATCCATAACCTTTAAGCACCTTTTTGTATTATTATTTTTGTATCAACCCTCTTGTAACCATCAAATACATAATAAAGCACAAAAAATAAAAAAAGGAAAGGGGTGGTAGGAGAAAAGCACACAGAAACTGTATTGGAGGGGATCTAAACATTCCCTTTAATGCGTTATGCGTGGTTTCCTCCGAGGCTATGGGTCCCCCTTCATCCAGCTAGAGGTGGTACTCCCTCCTATATATAAAAAAAAAAAAAAATATATATATATATATATATATATATATATATATATATATATATATATATATATATATATATATATATATATATATATATATATATATATATATATATTTTTTATATATTTATATATAAATATATATATATATATATATATATATATATATATATATATATATATATATATATAAATATATATATATATATATATGTATGTTGTATATATATATAAATATATATTCTGCAGTTGCCTTTGTTCTTATGTTCTTATATATATTTATATATATATATATATATATATATATATATATATATATATATATATATATATATATATATATATATATATATATAGGTTATGGATCTCTTGAAAAACACAACACTGGGAAACATTGATGAATGTCACAGACGGGTTCGATCATTGTTGCAAGTCAAACACTTCTTCGAATTCCTCTGAAGTTATACTAGTGCCCAAGACGCAACAGGCATTTCCCCTCTGAATCGCAACACTGAGGCGCTGGAACAAGAAACTTTTTGCTTTCTGGTCTTTTGTAGCGCTGATCAATTTGTCCCCCAATTCCTTCAGGAACTTCAATGCACATTTTCCCCACGAACCGAGGGTCTCCGAGCCGATCGGAACAAAGCTGTAGCAGTGTGCTAGACCTCTATATTTAATAATTTTCTGCGATTCCCTGAAAGAAGCAGCACCACCGCTTTCACGTGTGCTGTAGTGGAGGTAGGTACTGGCCAGTGTGGCAGCGCACGTGTAGTCCCATACCACTTGCTTACCATCCTTCATATATATATATATATATATATATATATATATATATATATATATATATATATATATATATATATATATATATATATATATATATATATATATATATATATATATTATTAAATGTGACCGAAAAAGTAAGATTAAATATTCTAACACGAATTTTCTCTATCTTTCTTACGTTTCTTTTCACTGTTGATGGTGTGACGATAATCTCCTTCAAGAGATTGAGCCTGCTCTTCCCTCCATAATTACGTCTTCACAATTATATAAAAAGACTATGGAAGAAATGTCCAACAACGACAACAACACCAGCAAGGCTTGCCAGGGTGAGCAAAACGTATGCAGCCAGCCACCTGTTCGAACTCCAACCACCAAACTACCCGTTGATCGCTACAGCTCCGCTGATTGGTCGCCGGTCTGGCTGCACCTGCACTCGCCCCCCCATACTACCTGATGTCTGGGGTCGCCCCAACATCAGTCCTCAGAATGTTCAGTGCTTTCGTGGCCAGCACTCCTCCCAGCTAGACTCTAGCGTGTACTGAGAGAGGTGGTGGCTTTAAGCCAATATTCCAGCACCTCCCACTTAACTTTTGTATTGCACTTGTTATTTTGCCTTAACGTAACTTTTCATTTTGTCATTTAAGTATTCTTATTATTTTGATTCATTGATTTTATTATAAGAATTTGTTTGTGCATTATTTTCATGTTTTGATTTATTTAACGTAATTAAAATTTCATTGTTAAAGTTTACTTGTGTTTTGTGTGTCTTCTCCTTACCTTACCACAGACGAAGTTCCAGTTTTTCTATTTTTTTTTATAACTATGTGACGAGGCCATACCCCTAGCCTTAAACAGCCGAACACCAACGCGTTACCGTCACAATGGTAATTCAAAGATCAATTCTCCAAAATTCATTTTTATTTCTAGTCTGATGTGACACTTGACCGCGTTTCGTAAAACTTATTACATTTTCAAACACTTTAGTTTACAAACACACAACTGAAACTGAATAGAGCTTTGCAAATCTTCGAGTTTATATTTACATTTGGGTGAGGTGGATGAGGTGAAAACGAACTTTCAACAATGGGTATTAAATTCTAACACAAGACAGAACATGAAACAATGGGTATTGAATGGAAGTAATTGTAGAAAGCCTATTGGTCCATATTTCTTGATGCTTCTATATTGGAGTGGAGTCTTGAAGTGGGTAGAATATAGTTGTGCATTAATTGGCTGTTGATTGCTGGTGTTGACTTCTTGATGTGTAGTGCCTCGCAGACCTCAAGCCGCCTGCTATCGCTGTATCTATCGATGATTTCTGTGTTGTTTGCTAAGATTTCTCTGGTGATGGATTGTTTGTGGGAAGAGATTATATGTTCCTTAATGGAGCCCTGTTGCTTATGCATCGTTAAACGCCTGGAAAGAGATGTTGTTTTCTTGCCTATATACTGGGTTTTTTGAGGCTTACAGTCCCCAAGAGGGCATTTGAAGGCATAGACGACGTTGGTCTCTTTTAAAGCGTTCTGCTTTGTGTCTGGAGAGTTGCTCGATCATGAGTAGGCTGGCCGTTTTTCTGGTTTTATAGTAAATCGTCAGTTGTATCTTCTGATTTTTGTCTGTAGGGATAACGTTTCTACTGACAATATCTTTCATGACCCTTTCCTCTGTTTTATGGGCTGTGGAAAAGAAGTTCCTGTAAAATAGTCTAATAGGGGGTATAGGTGTTGTGTTAGTTGTTTCTTCAGAGGTTGCATGGCGTTTCACTTTCCTTCTTATGATGTCTTCCACGAAACCATTGGAGAAGCCGTTGTTGACTAGGACCTGCCTTACCCTACAGAGTTCTTTGTCGACATGCTTCCATTCTGAGCTGTGGCTGAGGGCACGGTCGACATAAGCGTTAACAACACTCCTCTTGTACCTGTCCGGGCAGTCACTGTTGGCATTCAGGCACATTCCTATGTTTGTTTCCTTAGTGTAGACTGCAGTGTGGAAAACTCCGCTCCTTTCCATGACTGTTACATCTAGAAAGGGCAGCTTCCCATCCTTCTCCATCTCGTAAGTGAAACGCAATGCAGAATTCTGCTCAAATGCCTCCTTCAGCTCCTGCAGATGTCTGACATCAGGTACCTGTGTAAAAATATCGCCAACATACCTGCAGTATATGGGCGGTTTCAAGTTCATGTCGACTAAGACTTTTTGCTTGATGGTACCCATGTAGAAGTTTGCAAACAGGACACCTAGGGGAGAACCCATGGCAACCCCATCTACTTGCTTATACAGTACATGTGTCCATCCGGGCTCAAGAAGGGTACCTCTTTAGTACAAGCTTGGAGTAGTTTCCTTAGACTGTTTTCTGGTATCTCAAGAGGAGTACAGGCCGGATCACGGTACACTCTGTCGGCTATCATCCCGATTGTTTCATCCACAGATACGTTGGTAAACAGAGATTCTACGTCCAACGAGGCTCTTATCCCTGTAGCCCGTGTTCCCCGCAGCAAGTCAACAAATTCCTTTGGAGACTTCAGGCTGAAGGCTAAAGGGACATAAGGAGTCAGCAAGCCATTGAGTCGTTTCGCCAGTCTGTACGTGGGTGTGGGTATCTGGCTGATGATTGGCCGAAGTGGGTTTCCAGGCATGTGTGTCTTGACATTTCCATACGCATATCCAGGTTTATATTCCCCAATAATGTTTGGTAGGTGGAGTCCAGATTTCTTGGCGTTCACAGTTTCGATCAATTTGTTGACCTTTGCTTTCAGTTCGGCTGTAGTGTCCTTCGTTACCCTTTGGAATATAGTTTGGTCAGAGAGTATGAGGTTCATTTTCGCCAGATATTCGTCTTTTTTAAGAATGACGTATATTGGCGACTTGTCGCCTCTCCTGACAACTATCTCCTGTTTCTCACGAAGGCTCTTAGCTGCCGCTTTGAGCTCGGGGGTGCTTCTGTTGTTGCCTTAATTCTTTCCTCCTTCCGCAATATGTTCTGCTTGTAAGGTGTCTTTGGTGGTGACCTTCTTTTGTGCTTCGAGGTCGAATATGTCGTCCAACAGAATCTCCAACTCCACTTTCCGGGCCATCTCACTCGGTCTGGACATAACGTGATAGTTTATACCCAGATTTAGGAGAGTGACTTGTTCCTTAGTGAGGTTGATTCCTGCAAGGTTCAGGAAGCCATCTTTTGGTCGTGGAATTGCCATAGGTCCTCCATATAACGTTGTTAGTTTCTTGATTATCCTTGTTTCAGTGCTGAGGTGATGTCGGTCTGTGAGGATGTCGAGGTGTTGTACAATGCGAGAACGGAGACTTTCGTCGATGTCTCTGTTTTAGGACATAGAATCTCTGTTTACCAACGTACCTGTGGATGAAACAATCGGGATGATAGCCGACAGAGTGTACCGTGATCCAGAGTGTACCGTGATCCGGCCTGTACTCCTCTTGACATACCAGAAAATAGTCTAAGGAAACTACTCCAAGCTTGTACTAAAGAGGCACCCTTCTTGAGCCCGGATGGACACATGTATAAGCAAGTAGATGGGGTCGCCATGGGTTCTCCCCTAGGTGTCCTGTTTGCAAACTTCTAAAAGGGTACCATCGAGCAAAAAGTCTTAGTCGACATGAACTTGAAACCGGCCATATACTGCAGGTATGTTGACAAAATTTTTACACAGTTACCTGATGTCAGACATCTGCAGGAGCTGAAGGAGGCATTTGAGCAGAATTCTGTGTTGTGTTTCACTTACGAGATGGAGAAGGATGGGAAGCTGCCCTTTCTAGATGTAACAGTCATGGAAAGAAGCGGAGTTTTCCACACTGCAGTCTACACTAAGGAAACAAACATAGGAATGTGCCTGAATGCCAACAGTGACTGCCCGGACAGGTACAAGAGGAGTGTTGTTAACGCTTATGTCGACCGTGCCCTCAGCCACAGCTCAGAATGGAAGCAAGTCGACGAAGAACTCTGTAGGGTAAGGCAGGTCCTAGTCAACAACGGCTTCTCCAATGGTTTCGTGGAAGACATCATAAGAAGGAAAGTGAAACGCCATGCAACCTTTGAAGAAACAACTAACACAACACCTATTAGACTATTTTACAGGAACTTCTTTTCCATAGCTCATAAAACGGAGGAAAGGGTCCTGAAAGATATTGTCAGTTGAAACGTTATCCCTACAGATAAAAATCAGAAGATACAACTGACGATTTACTATAAAACCAGAAAAACGGCCAGCCTACTTATGAGAAACTCTCCAGACACAAAGCAGAACGCTTTAAAAGAGACCAACGTCGTCTAAGCCTTCAAATGCCCTCTTGGGGACTATAAGCCTCAAAAAACCCAGTATATAGGCAAGACAGCAACATCTCTTTCCAGGCGTTTAACGATGCATAAGCAACATGGCTTCATTAAGGAACATATAATCTCTTCCCACAAACAAACCATCACCAGAGAAATCTTAGCAAACAACACAGAAATCATCGATAGATACAGCGATAGCAGGCAGCTTGACGTCTGCGAGGCACTACACATCAAAAAGTCAACACCAGCAATCAACAGCCAATTAATGCACAACTATATTCTACCCACTTCAAGACTCCGCTCCAATATAGAAGCATCAAGAAATATGGACCAATAGGCTTTCTACAATTACTTCCATTCAATACCCATTGTTTCGTGTTCTGTCTTGTGTTAGAATTTAATACCCATTGTTGAAAGTTTGTTTTCACCTCATCCACCTCACCCAAATATAAATATAAACTCGAAGATGTGCAAAGCTCTATTCAGTTTCAGTTGTGTGTTTGTAAACTAAAGTCTTTGAAAATGTAATAAGTTTTGCGAAACGCGCTCAAGTGTCGCGTCAGACTAGAAATAAAAATGAATTTTGGAAAATTGATCTTTGAATTTCCATCAACAGTGAAAAGAAACGTAAGAAAGATAGAGAAAATTCGTGTTAGAATTATTAATCTTACTTTTTCGGTCATATTTAATAATATATGTCTACAGGAAAGACTGCTATCAAAATATATATATATATATATATATATATATATATATATATATATATATATATATGTATATATTATTAAATATGACCGAAAAAGTAAGATTAATAATTCTAACACGAATTTTCTCAATCTTTCGTACATTTCGTTTCACTGTTGGAGGTAAATCAAAAATCAATTCTCCAAAATTCATTTTTGTTTCTAGTCTTACGCGACACGAGCGCGTTTCGTAAAACTTATTACATTTTCAAAGACTTTAGTTCACAAATACACAACTATACAATATATATATATATATATATATATATATATATATATATATATATATATATATATATATATATATATATATATATATATATATATATATATATATATATATATATATATATATATATATATATATATATATATATATATATATTATTAAATATGACCGAAAAAGTAAGATTAATAATTCTAACACGAATTTTCTCAATCTTTCGTACATTTCGTTTCACTGTTGGAGGTAAATCAAAAATCAATTCTCCAAAATTCATTTTTATTTCTAGTCTGACGCGACACGAGCGCGTTTCGTAAAACTTATTACATTTTCAAAGACTTTAGTTCACAAATACACAACTGAATAGAACTTACACATCTCCGATATTATATCTACATTTGAGTGAGGTGGAAGGGGTGATGTGGCATTAACACAAGACAGAACAAGATGTGGTATTAATAGGGTATTAATTTCCTCAACACAAGACAGAACAAGAGTATTAATAGGGTATTAATTTCATCAACACAAGACAGAACACGAAACAATGGATATTGAATAGAAGTGTTTGTAGAAAGCCTATTGGTCCATATTTCTTGATGCTTCTATATTGGAGCGGATTCTTGAGGTGGGTAGAATATATTTGTGCAATAATTGGCTGTTGATTGCTGGTGTTGACTTCTTGATCTGTAGTGCCTCGCAAACGTCAAGCCGCCTGCTATCGCTGTATCTATCGATGATTTCTGTGTTGTTTACTAGGATTTCTCTGGCGATGGTTTGGTTGTGGGAAGAGATTATATGTTCCTTAATGGAGCCCTGTTGCTTATGCATCGTTAAACGCCTAGAAAGAGATGTTGTTGCCTTGCCTATATACTGGTTTTTTGGGAGCTTACAGTCCCCAAGAGGGCATTTGAAGGCATAGACGACGTTAGTCTCTTTTAAAGCGTTCTGTTTTGTGTCTGGAGAGTTTCTCATGAGTAGGCTGGCCGTTTTTCTGGTTTTATAGTAAATCGTCAGTTGTATCCTCTGATTTTTGTCTGTAGGGAAAACGTTTCTATTAACAATATCTTTCAGGACCCTTTCCTCCGTTTTATGAGCTGTGGAAAAGAAGTTCCTGTAAAATAGTCTAATAGGGGGTATAAGTGTTGTGTTAGTTGTCTCTTCAGAGGTTGCATGGCTTTTCACTTTCCTTCTTATGATGTCTTCGACGAAACCATTGGAGAAGCCGTTATTGACTAGGACCTGCCTTACCCTACAGAGTTCTTCCTACAGAGGATATATATATATATATATATATATATATATATATATATATATATATATATATATATATATATATATATATATGTCGTACCTAGTAGCCAGAACGCACTTCTCAGCCTACTATGCAAGGCCCGATTTGCCTAATAAGCCAAGTTTTCATGAATTAATGTAATTAATTGCGTTCTGGCAATTTGTTTTCTTATGAAATGATAAAGCTGCTCATTTCATTATGTATGAGGTAAAAAAAAATTTTTAGAGTTAAAATTAACGTAGATATATGACCGAAGCTAACCAACCCTACCTAACCTAACCTAACCTATCTTTATAGGTTAGGTTTGGTTAGGTAGCCGAGAAAGTTAGGTTAGGTTAGGTTAGATAGGTTAGGTAGGCCAAAAACAATTAATTCATGAAAACTTGGCTTATTAGGCAAATTGGGCCTTGCATAGTAGGCGGAGAAGTGCGTTCTGGCTACTAGGTACGACATATATATATATATATATATATATATATGTCGTACCTAGTAGCCAGAACGCACTTCTATGACTACTATGCAAGGCCCGATTTGCCTAATAAGCCAAGTTTTCATGAATTAATTGTTTTTCGACTACCTAACCTACCTAACCTAACCTAACCTAACCTTTTCAGCTACCTAACCTAACCTAACCTATAAAGATAGGTTAGGTTAGGTTAGGTAGGGTTGGTTAGGTTTGGTCATATATCTACGTTAATTTTAACTCCAATAAAAAAATATTGACCTCATACATAACGAAATGGGTAGCTTTATCATTTCATAAGAAAAAAAATAAAGAATATATATTAATTCATGAAAACTTGGCTTATTAGGCAAATTGGGCCTTGCATAGTAGGCATAGAAGTGAGTTCTGGCTAATAGGTACGACATATATATATATATATATATATATATATATATATATATATATATATATATATATATATATATATATATATATATATATATGACAATGTCAGACCACGGAGGAAAAATGAAACAGGAAATTTCCTTAAGTACTTTCGTATATTAAATACATCTTCAGAAGGACCTTCTGAAGATGTATTTAATATACGAAAGTACTTAAGGAAATTTCCTGTTTCATTTTTCCTCCGTGGTCTGACATTGTCACATTCTTAATCACGTGTTTATTTTCGTGATATACACACATATATATATATATATATATATATATATATATATATATATAAATATATATATATATATATATGCGAACAAGCCTGAATGGTCCCCAGGACAATATGCAACTGAAAACTCACACCCCAGAAGTGACTCGAACCCATACTCCCAGGAGCAACGCAACTGGTATGTACAAGACGCCTTAATCCACTTGACCATCACGACCGGACATAATGAGGTGATAGCCGAGGCTATTTGAACCACCCCACCGCCGGCACTCGGATAGTAATCTTGGGCATAGCATTTTACCAAATCACCTCATTCTTTGGGGCACACGTGAGGAACACAAATGCGAACAAGCCTGAATGGTCCCCAGGACAATATGCAACTGAAAACTCACACCCCAGAAGTGACTCGAACCCATACTCCCAGGAGCAACGCAACTGGTATGTACAAGACGCCTTAATCCACTTGACCATCACGACCGGACATAATGAGGTGATAGCCGAGGCTATTTGAACCACCCCACCGCCGGCACTCGGATAGTAATCTTGGGCATAGCATTTTACCAAATCACCTCATTCTTTGGGGCACACGTGAGGAACACAAATGCGAACAAGCCTGAATGGTAATAGCCTCGGCTATCACCTCATTATGTCCGGTCGTGATGGTCAAGTGGATTAAGGCGTCTTGTACATACCAGTTGCGTTGCTCCTGGGAGTATGGGTTCGAGTCACTTCTGGGGTGTGAGTGTTATATATATATATATATATATATATATATATATATATATATATATATATATATATATATATATATATATATATATATATATATATATATATATATATATATGTCGTACCTAGTAGCCAGAACTCACTTCTCAGCCTACTGTGCAAGGCCCGATTTGCCTAATAAGCCAAGTTTTTATGAATTAATGTTTTTTCGTCTACCTAACCTAGCTTTTTTTGGCTACCTAACCTAACCGTACCTATAAATATAGGTTAGGATAGGTTAGGTAGGGTTGGTTAGGTTCGGTCATATATCTACGTTAATTTTAACTCCAATAAAAATAATTGACCTCATACATAGTGAAAAGGGAAGCTTTATCATTTCATAAGAAAACAATTATAGTAAATATATTAATTCAGGAAAACTTGGCTTATTAGGCAAATCGGGCCTTGAATAGTAGGCTGAGAAGTGAGTTCTGGCTACTAGGTACGACATATATATATATATATATATATATATATATATATATATATATATATATATATATATAATAGTGTTTTGTGTTTTTCTTTTTTTGAAAGTTTTGTTGAACAAGTTACGTTGTCAGCGATAATTGGCGCAACATATCTATCATATTGTTAGTACATCACACGTGCAGTGAGTCAGATTACAAGTGTGTGATTCATTCATTATTGTGCAGTGATATACGGGGAATTATACCAGTGTTAGTGTCGCCCTGACCCCCGCCCCCACCCAGCGCCCAGGCCGGGAAGTACCTGCTCTTCCCCCTCCTACCCACCCCACCACGTCGCCTCCCCACCCACGAGGCCACCTTGCCATCCGCCCATAGAAGCCGGGAGGCTCCCGTGTGTGTCTACGAAAATGTATACCCACATATTGTGTAGTGGGTGTATACCCACACTTTGTATAGAGGTGGTATATGTATTACCACTCATCTGAGTAGTAGGTGCCACGGCCAGCTGATCATCCCCCCAGCCTCCAACCGCAGCTCACCCTCCAGTCTCCACCCGCCGTCCACCCTCCCGCCCAGCGCCCGCCCAGCGCCCGCCCATGACACAGCTCTCGACAGATAGCCAGGCTTCTCCAAGCCAAGATGAGCCATCAAGCAGGGATAGACACGGTAGATGTCAGACATGTGACAGGGTATGCTATATCCGGTTGAGGGACAATAATGTGCGCATTCATTCCAATAACGGAGTCAGGTGTTTGGGTTCTGAGCCCCCTCCCAGGGAGAACACCAATCAACAGCCCACACCGCCCGTAAGGCAAAACACCTCCCAGACCTTCATTCCCACAGAAAATTTATTAGAAGCTATCAAAGCAACATCGGCCAGAACCTTGCAACACATCCCTAAAGCAGCCCGCCCCCATGCAGCACCCAAATTATCTCCCCTCCTGAGAAAGGTCAATGACTCTCCTGGAACGACCCAAGCATGGCACAACCTCCTAATGTTTGGCAATATATGTCTAGCCACCCCTGCAAGGAGAGACAAAACCTTAGCTGCCTCAGTCATCAAAGCTATAAATGATTTTCCCAGGGAGGACAACCAGGTGCGCCTTCCCACTCGCGCGAGAAACATCCACGGCAGGAAGAGCAACAGTGGCATATCCGAGACATCAAAAATCAGAACATCAGTCACCAAGAAAATAGAAGAAGGAAACACTATTGGCGCAATACGAGTCATCACCAGTGAGGACTCAATTGCCGACAGAGATGCCGCAACAGCTCAAGCCCTAAGGGAGAAACACCCACCCAGGGCTCCGCGTGAGGACGACATTGTACAAGTGGGGGCTATTGGAGCAGAACCTCTCTGGGTGGCTGAATCTGTGGTCCATAAAGCAGCCATGTCCTTCCCTACAGGATCAGCAGGTGGGTTCACAGGACTAAAACCCAACCACCTCAAGCAAATGCTCAACCCTGCACTGGGTGACATTGCAAAGAACCTCTTGGTGGAACTAACCAGATTCACCAACACATGTCTAGCTGGCAACATACCAGCGTCCATAAGACCTATCTTTTTTGGAGCATCTCTCTGTGCTCTAAAGAAAAAGGATGGAGGGATCAGGCCAATAGCTGTGGGCAATTCTCTCCGGCGTCTCGTCGCAAAGGCAGCTGCAAGAACAGTTAGTGATGCAGCGGCCAACATGCTGAAGCCAAAACAGCTCGGGTTTGGCATTCCACAAGGGTGTGAGGCGGCAGCCCATGCAGCTCGAGCCTTCATCGCCAACATCACAGACGAAAAGGCCCTTATCAAGCTAGATTTCAAAAATGCCTTCAATTTGGTGCGGAGGGATGCGGCTCCGTGCGGTTCATAGTCATTTTCCTTCCCTCTACCCTTTTGTACATTCATGCTACAGTATGGATCTTAAGCTACTTTTTGGCGAACATGAAATTGACTCGCGAGAAGGCATCCAACAGGGTGACCCCCTTGCTCCTCTCCTTTTCTGCTTAGTCATCAAACAAGTCACAGAGGTCCTGTCCAGCGAGCTTAACATCTGGTTCTTGGATGATGGTACCCTAGCTGGTTCCCAAGACTCCCTCCTGGAGGACATCAGAAAAATCCAGGAGCAAGGTGCAGTTTTAGGCCTCACCCTGAACCCTTCTAAATGTGAAATAATATGTTCCAACCAGGGCATCGTAGAGAGAATAGAGGGTCTTCTGCCAAATATCCATAAAACTAAACCTGAAGACAGCACACTCCTAGGAGCTCCCCTGGGGTTGAAAGCCATCGATGAGGTCCTTGATAAGAAAATCGCCGACCTTAAGAGGATAGATGGGAGGATTGAGGATATTGATGCTCATGATGCACTCTACCTCATCACCAGATGTCTGTCCGTCCCCAGGTTAACCTACTTTCTGAGGTGTTCACCATCTTACAGTAGCCAAAAACTAAGTGAGTATGACCGGTTACTGAAATCAATGCTAGAAAAAGCCCTTAACCTCTCTCTCGATGACCTACAGTGGAAACAAGCCTCTCTTCCCGTAAGACTTGGGGGCCTTGGAGTTCGAACAGCAACGCAAATCGCTGTTCCAGCCTTCCTGTCCTCCTTATCAGCATCCGACGACCTTGTGAAGGAAATTCTACCTGCCCACTTAAATCAGCTGGCAGGTGTACATGATCCCAATTTTACACGCTGTGCCACAGAGGGGGCCTCTCGTGCAGGCCAATCACCTCAACCACCATCCCCAAAAGCCCACAAGCAATCCAGCTGGGATGGCCCCATTGTAGACCAAGTTGCTGCAGAGTGCCTGGGTGCTGCAACAACACAACACGACATTGCTCGCCTCACAGCAGTAGCAGCACCACATGCAGGGGATTTCCTGTTAGCAACCCCAATGTCGGCAACTGGCACGCGTCTCACACCACACTCCCTCCGAATTGCTGTGTCCCTCCGCCTTGCTGCCCCAATCCACACCAGATATAGGTGTATTTGCGGCGAGGTGGTGGCTGACAGGTACGGCCACCATGGCCTACTCTGCCAAAGCACAGGGGGATGGCACTCGAGGCACAATGAAGTTAACGACATCATCAAGAGGAGCCTCACCACAGCTGGATGCCCAGCTGAAAGAGAGCCCCGTTACCTAACGCCACGTAACTCTGATGCTCTTATTGGTCGCCCGGATGGTATCACAGTGAACCCCTGGAAGAATGGCAAGCAGTTGGTATGGGACTACACGTGCGTATCAACCCTGGCTAACACCTACATTAACCTCAGTGTTGCACAACCAGGTGGCGCTGCCACCCACAGGGAAGCAGCCAAATCCCGTAAGTATAGTGAACTGAATCACCACTACAATTTTGACCCCATTGCTTCTGAGACACTCGGCGTCTGGGGTAAAAGTGCTACAAGTTTTTTTAAGGAACTGGGTTCTAGGCTCATTGAAACAACAAGGGAGCCAAGAGCTGCAAGCTTTCTTTTCCAGCGCCTCAGTGTGGCAATACAGAGGGGAAATGCGTACTGCATCCAGGGTTCCTGCCCGCCATCTGAGGAGCTGGAGGAACTCGACAACCTATGACAACCATCTTTGTAACCCATATGTAACTCCTTTTTTGTAACAAAGTTCAAATAAAGTAAATATATATGTGTACATACAAAAGAATGGGGGTGGTAGGAGAAGATAATATTAGTGTTCAGTGAGAAACCACAAGGTCTCCTCTGAATACTTTTTATTTTCTTCTCCGAGGCTATGGGTCCCCACATTGGCACCAGAGGTGGTACCCTCACAAACTTTTATATATATATATATATATATATATATATATATATATATATATATATATATATATATATATATATATATATATATATGCAAACAAGCCTGAATGGTCCCCAGGCATACATGCAACTGTAAACTTACACCCCAGAAGTGACTCGAACCCATACTGCCAGGAGCACACTGCAACTCGTGTACAGGGCACCTGGTCCCCTCAACCATCATGACTGGACAAAACCTGATGGTAGCAAAGTCCATTTCCCCATCAGCCCGCCAGCACTCTGATGGCAGTCTTGGGCATAGTATTTTATGAAATCATCTCAATCTTTGGGGCATGCGAGACGAACACAAATGCAAAGAAGCCTGAATGGTCCCCAGGCATACATGCAACTGAAAACTCACACCCCCAGAAGTGACTCGAACCCACACTGCCAGGAGCACACTGCAACTCGTGTACAGGGCACCTAATCCACTCGACCATCAAGACCGGACAAAAACTGATGGTAGCAAAGGCTATTTGCCCATCAGCCCGCCTGCACTCTGATAGTAGTCTTGGGCATAGCATTTTATCAAATCACCTCATTCTTTGGGCACACGTGAGGAACACATGCGAACAAGCCTGACTGGTCCCCAGGCATACATGCAACTGAAAGCTCAAACGCCAGAAGTGACTCGAACCCATACTGACAGGAGCACATTGCAACTGGTGTACAGTGCACCTAATCCATTCGACCAACACGACCAGAGAAAAGGTGATGGTAGACGATGATATTTGCCCACCAGCCCGCCGGCACTCTAATGGTAGTTTTGGGCATATTATTTTATGAAATCACCTCATTCTTTGGGGCACACGTGAGGAACACAAATGCGAAAAGGCCTGAATAGTCCCCAGGCATACATGCAATTGAAAACTCACACCCCAGGAGTGACTCGAACCCATACTGACTGGAGCACATTGCAACTGGTGTACAGGGAACCTAATCCACTCGACCATCACGACCGTACAAAAGCTGATTCAGGCCGAGCATATTTGACCATCAGCCCGCTAGCACTCTGATGGTAGTCTTGGGCATATTATTTTATCAAATCACCTCATTCTTTGGGATACATGTGAGGAAAACAAATGCAAACAAGCCTGAATGGTCCCCAGGCATACATGCAACTGAAAACTCACACGCCAGAAGTGACTCGAACCCATACTGACAGGAGATCATTGCAACTGGTGTACAAGGCACCTAATCCACTCGACCATCACGACCGGACAAAAGATGATGATAGCCGAGGCTATTTGCCCATCAGCCCACCGGCACTCTGATGGTAGTCTTGGGCACAGTATTTTAATAAATTACCTCATTTTTTGGGGCACACGTGAGGAACAAAAAATGCGAACAGGAATGAATGGTCCTTAGGCATACATGCAACGGAAAACTCACACCCCAAAAGTGACTCGAACCCATACTGCCAAAAGCACATTGCAACTGGTGTACAGGGCACCTAATCCACTCGACCATCACGACCGGACAGAAGCTGATGGTAGCAAAGGATATCTTTACATCAACCCGCCTGCACTCTGATGGTAGTCTTGGGCATAGCATTTAATCAAATCACCTCATTCTTTGGGGCACACGTGAGGAACACAAATGCGAATAAGCCTGAATGGACCTCAGGCATACATGCAACTGAAAACTCCCACCCCAGAAGTGACCAACCCATACTGCCATGAGCACATTGCAACTGGTGTACAGTGCACCTAATCCATTCGACCAACACGACCAGAGAAAAGGTGATGGTAGACGATGATATTTGCCCATCAGCCCGCCGGCATTCTAATGGTAGTCTTGGGCATATTATTTTATGAAATCACCTCATTCTTTGGGGCACACGTGAGGAACACAAATACGAACAAGCCTGAATAGTCCCCAGGCATACATGCAATTGAAAACTCACACCCCAGAAGTGACTCGAACCCATACTGACTGGAGCACATTGCAACTGGTGTACAGGGAACCTAATCCACTCGACCATCACGACCGTACAAAAGCTGATGGTAGCCGAGCATATTTGACCATCAGCCCGCCAGCACTCTGATGGTAGTCTTGGGCATATTATTTTATCAAATCACCTCATTCTTTGGGATACATGTGAGGAAAACAAATGCGAACAAGCCTGAATGGTCCCCAGGCATACATGCAACTGAAAACTTACACGCCAGAAGTGACTCGAACCCATACTGACAGGAGATCATTGCAACTGGTGTACAAGGCACCTAATACACTCGACCATCACGACCGGACAAAAGTTGATGATAGCCGAGGCTATTTGCCCATCAGCCCGCCGGCACTCTGATAGTAGTCTTCGGCATAGTATACTATCAAATCACCTCATTCTTTGGGGCACACATGAGGTACACAAATACGAACAAGCCTGAATGGTCCAAGGCATACATGCAACTGAAAACTCACATCAGATGTGACTCGAACCCTTACTGACAGGAGCACGTTGCAACTGGTGTACAGGGCACCTCATCCACTCGACCATCACGACTGGACAAAAGCTGATGGTAGCCGAGGCTATTTGCCCATCAGCCTGCTGGCACTCTGATGGTAGTTTTGGGCGTAGTATTTTATCAAATCACCTCATTGTTTGGAGCACACGTGAGTACAATATATGCGAACAAGCCTGAATAATCCTCAGACATACATGCAACTGAAAACTCACACCCCAGAAGTGACTCGAACTCATACTCCTAGGAGCACATTGCAACTGGTGAACAGGGCAAATAATTCACTCTACCATCATGATTGGACAAAAGCTGATGGTAGCCGAGGCTATTTGCCCATCAGCCCGCCGGCAGTCTGAAGGTAGTCTTGGGCATAGAATTTTATCAAATCACCTCTTTCTTTGGGGCACACGTGAGGAACACAAACACGAACAAGCCTGAAAGGTTCCCAGGCATACATGCAACTGAAAACTCACACCCCAGAAGTGACTCGAACCCATACTCCTAGGAGCACATTGCAACTGGTGAACAGGGCAAATAATCTACTCGACCATCATGACCGGACAAAAGCTGATGGTAGCTGAGGCTATTTGCCCATCAGCCCACCGGCACTCTGATGGTAATCTTGGGCATAGAATTTTATCAAATCACCTCTTTCTTTGGTGCACACGTGAGGAACAAAAATGCAAGCAAGCCTGAATGGTCCCCAGGCATACATGACACTGAAAACTCATACCCTAGAAGTGACTCGAACCCATACTTCCTGAAGCACTTTGCAACTGCTGTACCCCACTCTCTCACCCCTCTCTCTCTTACCCCTCTCTCTCACCCCACTCTCACCCCTCTCTCTCTTTCTCTCTCTCTTTCTCTCTCTCTCTCTCTCTCTCTCTCTCTCTCTCTCTCTCTCTCTCTCTCTCTCTCTCTCTCTCTCTCTCTCTCTCTCTCTCTCTCTCTCTCTCTCTCTCTGTCCCTCTCTGTCTCTCTCTGTCTCTCTTTCTCTCTCTGCCTCTCTGTCTCTCTCTCTCTCTCTCTCTCTCTCTCTCTCTCTCTCTCTCTCTCTCTCTCTCTCTCTCTCTCTCTCTCTCTCTCTCTCTCTCTCTCTCTCTCTCTCTCTCTCTCTCTCTCTCTCTCTCTCTCTCTCTCTCTCTCTCTCTCTCTCTCTCTCTCTCTCTCTCTCTCCCTCTCTCTCTCTCTCTCTCTCTCTCTCTCTCTCTCTCTCTCTCTCTCTCTCTCTCTCTCTCTCTCTCTCTCTCTCTCTCTCTCTCTCTCTCTCTCTCTCTCTCTCTCTCTCTCTCTCTCTCTCTCTCTCTCTCTCTCTCTCTCTAAGACTCAGAAAATCATCCAGGGAGAAGGTGGTAATAGTATTTTGGAGGAAAATGCCACAATAAAAGCAACATTTGCAGAAATGCTAAAAAAAGATAACTCAGAAGTGATGTCTGCAGTGATGGAGGTGGCCATGAAAGCAGCCACCTCACAGGAAGCGGCACGCTCCACTAGCCAGCTGCTGGAAAGGAAAAGATCAGTGATTGCTATGGATATTAAAGAGCAGGAAAGCTTCAATAGGACAGAGTGGAATGATAAATACAAACCGGCAGTGAATGAAATACTGAAGGCACTAAACATGGAAAAGGCTGAGCATACCATTGAGAAGGTTTTCAGGCTAGGCTGGTACAACAAAGACCGAGACCGAGAGATAAAGATAGTGTTTCCAAACGAGAACACAAAGGAGAAAATTCTAAGAAGGAAGAGCTTTCTGCAAAATCTGGGAAAATTTAAAAATGTATTCCTCCAGAGAGACATGATGAGGGAGGAGAGAGCCATGGTAGCAGAATCAACGAAGAGGCGCAGGGCGAGAGGGAAGAACCAGGAAATCACAGCTCCCAACACAACATCCTCAGAGGCGAGGGGGGAACACACAACCAGCTGCCCAGTAACAACAGCAGGAAGGGCAACCCCACCACCCTCCTCTGCATAGAAAATCCCCCCTACCCCAAACCCTCCCTGCCCCCACTCAAATGCTAAGCCAAATCTCCGTCCTTCGACACCTAATCCCCACCCTATTACCCATTCCCTCATCCCACCAAGTCCCTCACTCCCCCCCCCTTTTTTCCTTCCTGTCCTCCATCCCATTTCACCCCATACCCTCTCTGTCCCTTCACCTTCACTTGATCCCCAGCCGCTCAATCCAGTATCCTCTGAGACTCTGTTATCCACCTCATTGATCCTCACACCCATAGAACAGCTTCCCCTGCCAGCAGAACACTCACCAAGAAGGCGATTTGAGAAGGGACAGAAGAAAGTGAGCCTCAAGGCAATGTACACTAGCATAGATGGAATTACAAATAATGCAAATGAGCTTGGAGAATGGGTACAAGAGGAAAACCTTGACAAAATAGCCCTCACAGAAACAAAGCTAACGAAAACCATAACAAATGCAGTGTTCCCACAGGACTATTATATTATGAGGAAAGAGAAGGAAGGAAGAGGTGGTGGTGGTGTAGCTCTGCTGGTAAGAAAAGGCTGGGATTTTGAGATGGTTATTTAGGGCTGTGAAGGTTTCAGTGACTACATAGCAGGTACCATAACAACTGGAGGGCAAAAAATTCTAATCGTAGGCATATATAATCCACCAACAAATGACAGTAGACCCAGACAGGAATATGATAGAAACAACATGGCCACCATTAACATAATAGAGAGCGCAGCTTCTGTTGCTAGCAGGAACGGATCCAGACTTCTAATCATGGAAGACTCACAACCATGGGAAGACAGATTGGGAGAACAGAGACCCACATGGAGGACCAGAAACATGGAGAGCTAAGCTGCTGGACGTAGCGACAAGAAACATTCTAAGCCAGCACATCAAGGAACCAACAAAAATGAGAGGAGAACATGAACCAGCAATGCTTAATTTGATATTTACCCATTATGAGTGGGATATAAGGGAAGGTAAGATGGCAGCCCCCTTGGGAATGAGTGATCAGAGTGTATTGAACTTTGAGTACTTAGTAGAGCTAGGAATTATCTCCCCCAAAAAAGAACTAGGAAACAAAAGGCTGGCATACCGAAAGGGGAATTATGAAGAGATGAGAAGTTTCCTTAGCGAAATACCATGGGACACAGACCTCAGAGATAAGTCTGTACAAGATATGATGGACTATGTTACCAAAAAGTGTCAGAAGGCAGTAAACAGGTTCATCCCGGCCCAGAGGGAAAAATCCGCGAAGAAACAGAAGAATCCATGATATAATAGGGCATGTATGGAAGCAAAGGGCATGAACAAACGGGCGTGGAGGAACTTCCGGAATAACGGAACACCAGAAAGCAGAGAGAGAGATACCAGAGAACCAGGAATGAGTATGTCAGGGTGAGAAGAGAAGCAGAGAAAAGTTATGAAAATGATATAGCAAACAAAGCCAAGACCGAACCAAAGCTACTCCACAGTCACGTCAGAAGGAAAACAACAGTGAAAGAACAGGTTTTGAAACTTAGAACAGGCGAGGACAGGTATTCAGAGAATTACAAAGAGGTGTGTGAAGAACTCAACACGAGGGTCCAAGAGATCTTCACAATAGAACAAGGTGAGGTCACTGTGCTAGGAGAACAGAGGGTAAACCAGGCGGTCTTGGAAGAGTTTGAAATTACGAGAGGAAAGGTCAAGAGACACCTGCTGGATCTGGATGTTAGAAAGGCTGTTGGTCTAGACGGGATCTCACCATGGGTACTGAAAGAGTGTGCAGAGGCACTTTGCTCGCCACTCTCCATAGAATATAGTAAGTCACTGGAGACGGGAGACCTACCAGAAATAAGACGGCGAATGTGGTCCCAATATACAAAACGGGCGACAGGCAAGAGGCACTGAACTACAGGCCAGTGTCCTTGAGTTGTATACCATGCAAGGTGATGGAGAAGATCGTGAGAGAATACCTGGTAACACATCTGGAGAGAATGGACTTCGTGACAAATCGCCAACATGGATTCAGGGAGGGTCAATCTTGCCTGACTGGCTTAATAGAATTCTACGACCAGGTGACAAAGATTAAGCAAGAAAGAGAAGGCTGGGCGGACTGCATTTTCTTGGATTGTCGGAAAGCCTTTGAAACAGTACCGCATAAGAGGCTGGTACATAAGCTGGAGAGACAGGCAGGTGTAGCTGGTAAGGTGCTCCAGTGGATAAGGGAGTACCTGAATAATAGGAAGCAGAGAGTTACGGTGAGGGGTGAAACCTCAAATTGGCGTGAAGTCACCAGTAGAGTCCCACAGGGCTCTGTACTCGGTCCTGCCTTGTTTCAGTAAATATGTAAATGATCTCCCGGAGGGTATAGATTCATTTCTCTCAATGTTTGCGGACGATGCCAAAATTATGAGAAGGATTAAGACAGAGGAGGACTGCTTGAGGCTTCAAGAAGAGCTAGACAAATAAGGAATGGTCAAACAAATGGTTGTTAGAGTTTAACCCAAGCAAATGTAATGTAATGAAGACAGGTTTAAGGGGCAGAAAGCCAGATACAAGGTACCAACTGGGAGATGAAATACTTCAAGAGTCCGAGAAAGAAAAAGACTTGGGGCTTGATATCACGCCAGATCTGTCTCCTGCAGCCCATATAAAAAAGGATAACATCAGCGGCATATGCCAGGCTGGCCAACATAAGAACGGCATTCAGAAACTTGTGTAAGGAATCATTCAGAACTTTGTATACCACATATGTTAGACCAATCCTGGAGTATGCAGCCCCAGCATGGAGTCCATATCTAGTCAAGGATAAGACTAGATATGGACTGAAAACTTGAAAAGGTTCAAAGGTTTGCCACCAGACAAGTACCCGAGCTGAGAGGTATGAGCTACGAGGAGAGATTAAGAGAATTAAACCTCATTTTGCTGGAAGATAGAAGAGTTAGAGGGACATGATCACCACATTCAAGATTATCGAGGGAATTGATAGGGTAGATAAAGATAGTCTATTTAACACATGGGGCACATGCACTAGGGGTCACAGGTGACCCCTAGTGCATGTGCCTCACCAACTACCCACCAACTACCACCACATCCACACACTACCACCAACACCACTCCAAACCCCACACTACCACTACCACACTTCACCACACCATCACCAACACCACCGCCACCACCACACTACCACCACCGCCCACACATTACCACCATCACCACTACACACTACCACTACCACTATCACCACACACTACAACCACCACCACACTTTATCACCATTACCAACACTCACACTACCACCACCACAACCATACAATGCCACCACCACCACACACTACCTCCACCACCACACCCTACCACCAACAACACACACGTCCTCCACCACCACCACACACTACCACTATCACCACACACCACCAACACCACACATTTCCATCACAACCACCACACACTACCATCATCACCACACACCACTACCACCACCACACCACCACCACCACACACCACCATACCCACGCACTACAACCAGCACTATACACTAATACCACCCATGAAAGCAGCCACCTCACAGGAAGCGGCACGCTCCACTAGCCAGCTGCTGGAAAGGAAAAGATCAGTGATTGCTGTGGATATTAAAGAGCAGGAAGGCTCCAATAGGACAGAGTGGAATGATAAGGACAAAGCGGCAGTGAATGAAATACTAATAATGAAGGCACTAGACATGGAAGGGGCTGAGCATAGCAATGAGAAGGTTTTCAGGCTAGGCTGGTACAACAAAGACCGAGACCGAGTGATAAAGATAGTGTTTGCAAATGAGAACACAAAGGAGAAGATTCTAACAAGGAAGAGTTATCTGCAAAATCTAGGAGAATTCAAAAACGTATTCCTCCAGAGAGACATGATGAGGGAGGAGAGAGCCATGGCAGCAGAAGTAAGGAAGAGGCGCTGGGCGAGAGGGGAGAACCAGGAAATCACAGCTCCCAACACAACATCCTCAGAGGCGAGGGGGGAACACACAACCAGCGGCCTAGTAACAACAGCAATAAGGGCAACCCCATCACCTTCCACTGCATAGAAAACCCCCTACCTCCACTCAAATGCTCAGCCAAATCACCCTCCCTCGACACTTAATCTCCACCCTGTTACCCATTCCCTCCTCCCACCAAGTCCCCCCTCACCCCATTTCCTTCCTGTCCTCCATCGCATTTCACCAGATACCCTCTGTTACGGACCCGAGTCCAGCGTCCGAGCACGGAGCAGTGACGACTACGCCATCTGTGGGTCAGCTCCCGAAACCCCCTTCAAATGGACGACGCCATCTAGTGAGGACGAGATATACCGGCCACAGGGGCTGGTTTCCCGTCTTGTTCAGCTCATAATGTAGCCGCTGCTGACTTCTGGTGAGGTGACACTTAGACAGCAACGCCATCTATGGAGTGGATAGGTGGACGTTTGTGTCTAAGCCTGTAGGTGAGGTGCCCTAGAGTGTCCCCCAACACTAATGACGTGTCTGATTACAGAGTCGACCTGGGACTGCTGTAATGGACGTTGGATCAGTCTACCCAAGGCAGCCATAGTATCTCCACGTGTTTGCTGCAGAAGCTGTGAGTCCCCCCCCCCCCCCCCGGATGAACACTGTTGTGTTAGCCTGCCTGTGAAGAGGCAGAACCAGGAATTGTCGTACCCGGGGCTGACTGGTAGAGAAGACTAGCCACTGGGGTGTTGAGAGAGGAGAGTGATCAGCGGAATCACACGAGGCTCCTGTCTAGGGCTCGCAACCCTAGTATCGTGGAGTGGCCTACGCAGCAGAGCTGATTGGAACCTGCCAGCTACAGGCTGGATTTGTGGTTGAAGGCCTCCACGACGGTGCACCCAGTGGGACTGTGATTTGGCTGGCCTGTGGCCAGGGTAGACTCGCCTAGGGAATCTAAGGATTCATCGTGAGGCCACAAGGAGAGAACCAGGGCTACTCGTCTTGAGCACCATGAAACATCCTGAGTCTTCGGAAAAGAAGAAGTTATTGTACATAAGTGTAGTCATAGTAACTGCGTGTGACTGTTTATATATTTATTTATGGTGGTGGAATAATTATATATTTAATTTAGTGAATTTGTATCCCTTCCCCTTTAATTTACTTGCATTACAGAACACACCCCTTGAAAGCCACTACTAACTTGGGGCCGGATACCCAAACTCTAATAACATCAGAGAAGAACCCCAGTTGCGACCCAATAGGGCCGTAACATAATTGGCTTCCCCAGCGGGATCCGACCCCTTGTCAAGTATGTTTGACAGGGGTGGTGAAGTGGCGCAATCTCTGTAAATAATTCCCCCTGTTTGTGTCTATTAGGACGTTATACATCCTGTGCGGTGCTCGGAGTGATTCAGTGCAATATTGTAGAGTGCGGTGCTCGCTCTGATTAAGTGCAATATTGCGTAGTGCGGTGCCCGGTGTAATTACGTGCAATATTGGCAAGTGCAGTGTTAGGTGCGATAAAGTGCAATATTGAGGTAGAACAGTGCTCGGTGCGTTAAGTGCTAAACTGAAAGCGGTGTGTTAAGTGCTAGTCTTCCATCTAAGTGACAATGGCAGAAAAAGCGACCATCGATGATCTGGACGACGTTCAGGCCTTTCTGAACAAGGAGGACTGTCTTGCCAGATTGAAATATCTGGGGAAACAGGAACTTGTATTAGTGAGTGCCTACCTGGAGATCAAGATATGTGCCAGTGATTCCCATGTGGACATCTGGTCCAAGGTTCACCGGCATTTGAAGGCAGAGGAGAAACAGGAAAGTGAGGCACAAAGTACAAAAGAAAGTGAAGAAGTAGCTTCCACTGAAAAGGAAGATAAAGGCAGTGACATTGACAGCGATGCAGGTGAGCTGAATATTAGCTTACTTACAGTAAAAATGCGTGCCTTCGAAATAAATCGCGAGATAGAATGGAAGAAATTAGAATTAGAACGAGAATTAAAAGATAAAGAATTGGAGATGAGACGTTTAGAACTAGAAAGAGAAAGAGAGAGAGAAGAACGAGAAAGAGAAAGAGAAGAGCGAGCGAGGGAAGAAAAAGAAAAAGAATGAAGACATGAGCTAGAAGTATTGCGATTAGGTCGTGGGAGGCAAACAATGGAAACGAGTAGTTTCGATCCGGTAAGGAACATCAAAATGGTCCCAAAGTTCAACGAGAAGGAAGTTTCGAAGTTCTTCGCGGCCTTCGAGAAAGTCGCAGCCTCTTTGGAGTGGCCAAAGGAGAATTGGGCCATCATGATACAGTCTGTCCTGACTGGGAAGGACCAAATCGCCTACTCCACGTTGTCTCTTGATGACTCTGGCGATTACGACAAGGTGAAGAAAGTAGTGCTCATGGCGTACCAATTGGTACCTGAGGCTTACAGGCAGAAGTTTAGAAACCTGAAAAATACCTCAGAGCACACTTTCACCGAATTCGCGACCATCAAGGAGCGACTTTTCCGAGAATGGTGTGCCTCTCGGAAGGTGGAGACCAAAGAAGACCTCGAGCAGCTCATACTGTTAGAGGACTTCAAAGACTGTCTGTCTGGAGACCTGAAGACGTACTTAGAGGAACAGCAGGTAGAGACCTTACGTGCGGCAGCCACCATGGCTGAAGAGTACATCTTAACGCATAGTCCTTCTGCTAAGTATGTCCCGAGGAATTACCCACGCCGGTTTGAGAAACCTCGTCATGACGAAGAGAGACCTGTCCCACAAAGCGCTGTGAAGATGCCCCCAAGTAGCCCTCGAAGGACCAGTCCTAACAGTCCGAAACACCGGAGTCCGAGGAGGAATATGATGGTGTGCTGGACTTGTGGGCAGAAAGGGCATGTAGCTGCTATGTGCCGAGGCAGAAGAGGTAGTGGCCCACGTAGGGAGGTGATGTTGATGAGCTGTGTGACACCACCAGTAGGAAGCCAGTCTATGACTACTCAAGAAGAACCAGGATTGTTTTCCCCTCACACTTCAAGCTGGTATGTAACGAGTGATCATACTGGTATATCAGTTGTAGTGCTCAGAGATAGTGGAGCAGCCCAGTCCTTGATTGTGAGAAACTCGTTACCCGAGGGAGTGAGTGTGGATGGGAGACAAAAGGTTGTCCTGGTTGGGTTTCCTAGGACGCAGTATGTCGCCCACTTAGTGCCGGTACATCTAGACTCGCCTTACTTCAGCGGCACATGTGCGTTGGCAGTAGTCGATACCTTGCCTATAGCGGGGATTGACGTGGTACTAGCCAATGACTTGGTGACAGATTGGAGCAACAATCATCCCAAGGTCGCGGACGAGTCAGCCGGAACTGCAAGGTTTGAGGTAATAGCAGGCAGTGGTAATGTCCAGGTACAGTCAGACCCAGAATCAGATAACATGTTTAATTTGTCCTCTACCCGACAGATCGAGAGCATCCTAGCAGAGTCTCCTGATTCTTCTCCCGACAAGGAACATGAGGTTATGGTGGCAAAAGCGACTGAGCTAGAAGAGAGGCCTCGTGTACAAGCACCCACGGATACCCAGGAGTCTGGAGTGAAGGCACCCGAGTACTTGCGGTATGGCAAGGTACAGCGTTCATTGAACCGGCCAGAGATTCCCCAGACATCAGAGGTATGTGAGGTATGTGCGAAGGTTCTAGTGCCCTCTTCGGTCCAAACCAGGCTAATGGATATAGCCGGCTATGGACATTACAAGCTCAGGAAACTTATCCCTAAGTTAACCAAATGTTTCCTAGCGGTATTTTTTGTTCTTATATGTGTTCTCAGTAAGGACCAGTGGACGACCCAACAGATGATGGCTCCCTTGAACATTGCAAAGAGATCCCAGAGATTGAAGTTTTGCGCTGCGAGTGTTGCAGTCAAAGGAAGGACCTGGAAGGTGATGATAGATGCAGGAGGTATGCTAAATGACATTATGAGTGACTGTTTCCAACAGGTTGACACCCCCCGCGTGATTGCTGAGCCTGGAGGTAGCGTTATGCGGAACGTTGGTCGACCTGACGGTGGCAGAGCAGACACCATCTGCGGTGTACAAGCAGCTCTGTTGGGACTAGGTGTGGACCTAGTAGGCGCGTATGCTGTGAGTACTGACTTAGCTATCGCTGTCACTCTAAATTATCAAACCCCTGTATTCCAGGTTCCCGTCTCCCTGAAGGACTACCAGACCGATACCAGAAATGCTGTCTGTGACCAGCCATCAACGGTGCCACGACACAGGGAAGTGTTGATTCACCCCGGATCGCGTCAGTACCGATCCTTACTCGAGGCACGTGAGCTTATGCCCCTGCTTGACATCGCAGTGAAGGTGTGGGAAGTCACATCAGGCAGGGCATTGCCTTCCATCTTCAAGTTTCCTTTGTGCCAGGGTTCCCCATTAGTACAGTTCTGTGGACAAGACATCCTCGCCACTACAGTTAATAGTATACGTGAGTCCATTTGGAGTTGTATCCACATACTAATTTGGTTTGTCTTTTCTTTTATAGAGACCCAACCCAAATTCTTTTTGGTGGGGAGGTGTTACGGACCCGAGTCCAGCGTCCGAGCACGGAGCAGTGACAACCACGCCATCTGTGGGTCAGCTCCCGAAACCCTCTCCAAATGGACGACGCCATCTAGTGAGGACAAGATATACCGGCCACAGGGGCTGGTTTCCCGTCTTGTTCAGCTCGTAACGTAGCCGCTGCTGACCTCTGGTGAGGTGACGCTTAGACAGCAACGCCATCTATGGATAGGTGGACGTTTGTGTCTAAGCCTGTAGGTGAGGTGCCCTAGAGTGTCCCCCAACACTAATGACGTGTCTGATTACAGAGTCGACCTGGGACTGCTGTAATGGACGTTGGATCAGTCTACCCAAGGCAGCCATAGTATCTCCACGTGTTTGCTGCAGAAGCTGTGAGTCACCCCCCCGGATGAACACTGTTGTGTTAGCCTGCCTGTGACGAGGCAGAACCAGGAATTGTCGTACCCGGGGCTGACTGGTGGAGAAGACTAGCCATTGGGGTGTTGAGAGAGGAGAGTGATCAGCGGAATCACACAAGGCTCCTGTCTAGGGCTCGCAACCCTAGTATCGTGGAGTGGCCTACGCAGCAGAGCTGATTGGAACCTGCCAGCTACAGGCTGGATTTGTGGTTGAAGGCCTCCACGACAGTGCACCCAGTGGGACTGTGATTTGGCTGGCCTGTGGCCAGGGTAGATTCGCCTAGGGAATCTAAGGATTCATTGTGAGGCCAAAAGGAGAGAACCAGGGCTACTCGTCTTGAGCACCGTGAAACATCCTGAGTCTTCGGAAGAAGAAGTTATTGTACATAAGTGTAGTCATAGTAACTGCGTATGACTGTTTATATATTTATTTATGGTGGTGGAATAATTATATATTTAATTTAGTGAATTTGTATCCCTTCCCCTTTAATTTACTTGCGTTACGGAACACACCCCTTGAAAGCCACTACTAACTTGGGGGCCGGATACCCAAACTCTAATAACATCAGAGAAGAACCCCAGTTGCGACCCAATAGGGCCGTAACACCCTCCCCCTTCACTAGATCCCCCGCCCCTCATCCCAGTATCCTCCGAGACTCTGTTATCCACCTCATTGATCCTCACACCCATGGAACAGCTTCCCCTACCAGCAGAACACTCACCAAGAAGGCGATTTGAGAAGGGACAGAAGAAAGTGTGCCTCAAGGCAATGTACACTAACATAGATGGAATTACAAATAATGCAAATGAGCTTGGAGAATGGGTACTAGAAGAAAACCCAAACAAAATAGCCCTCACAGAAACAAAGCTAACGAAAATCATAACAAAGGCAGTGTTCCCACAGGACTTTTATATTATGAGGAAAGAGAGAGAAGGAAGAGGGGTGGTGGTGTAGCTCTGCTGGTAAGAAAAGGCTGGGATTTTGAGGAGATGGTTATTCAGGGCTGTGAAGGTTTCAGTGACTACATAGCAGGTACCATAACAACTGGAGGGCAAAAAATTCTAGTCGTAGGCATATATAATCCACCAACAAATGACAGAAGACCCAGACAGGAATATGATAGAAACAACATGGCCACCATTAACATAATAGAGAGAGCAGCTTCTGTTGCTAGCAGGAATGGATCTGGACTACTATTAAGAGAGACTACAACCATGGGAAGATAGATTGGGAGAACAGAGACCCACATGGAGGACCAGAAACATGGAGAGCTAAGCTGCTGGACGTAGCAACAAGAAACTTCCTAAGCCAGCACATCAAGGAACCAACAAGAATGAGAGAAGATGAACCAGCAATGCTTGATTTGATATTTACCCTAAATGAGTGGGATATAAGGGAAGTTAAGATGGAAGCACCCTTGAGAATGAGTGATCACAGTGTATTGAACTTTGAGTACTTGGAAGAGCTAGGAATTTTCTCCCCCCAAAAAGAACTAGGGAACAAAACTCTGGCATACCGAAAGGGGAATTATGAAGAGATGAGAAGATTCCTTAGCGAAATACCTTGAGACATAGACCTCAGAGATAGGTCTGTACAAGATATGATGGACTATGTTACCAAAAAGTGTCAGGAGGCACTAAACAGGTTCATCCCGGCCCAAAGGGAAAAATTAGAGAAGCAACAGAAGAATCCATGGTATAATTGGGCATGTATGGAAGCAAAGGGCATGAACAAACGGGAGTGGAGGAGCTTCCGGAATAACAGAACACCAGAAAGCAGAGAGAGATACCAGATAACCAGGAATGAGTATGTCAGGGTGAGAAGAGAAGCAGAGAAAAGTTATGAAAATGATATAGCAAACAAAGCCAAGACCGAACCAAAGCTACTCCACAGTCACATCAGAAGGAAAACAACAGTGAAAAAAAGGTTTTGAAACTAAGAACAGGCGAGGACAGGTATACAGAGAATTACAAAGAGGTGTGTGAAGAACTCAACACGAGGGTCCAGGAGGTCTTCACAATAGAACAAGGTGAGGTCACTGTGCTAGGAGAACAGAAGAAAACCAGGCGGTCTTGGAAGAGTTTGAAATTACGAGAGAGGAGGTCAAGAGACACCTGCGGGATCTGGATGTTAGAAAGGCTGTTGGTCTAGACGGGATCTCGCCATGGGTACTGAAAGAGTGTGCAGAGGCACTTTGCTTCCCACTCTCCATAGAATATAGTAAGTCACTGGAGACGGGAGGCCTACCAGAAAAAAGACGGCGAATGTGGTTCCAATATACAAAAAGGGCGACAGGCAAGAGGCCCTGAACTACAGGCCAGTGTCCTTGACTTGTATACCATGCAAGGTGATGGAGAAGATCGTGAGAAAAAACCTGGTGACACATCTGGAGAGAAGGGACTTCGTGACAAATTGCCAACATGGATTCAGGGAGGGTCAATCTTGCCTGATTGGCTTATTAGAATTCTACGACCAGGTGACAAAGATTAAGCAAGAAAGAGAAGGCTGGGCGGACTGCATTTTCTTGGATTGTCGGAAAGCCTTTGACACAGTACCGCATAAGAGGCTGGTACATAAGCTGGAGAGACAGGCAGGTGTAGCTGGTAAGGTGCTCTATTGGATAAGGGAGTACCTGAGCAATAGGAAGCAGAGAGTTACGGTGAGGGGTGAAACCTCAAATTGGCGTGAAGTCACCAGTGGAGCCCCACAGGGCTCTGTACTCGGTCCTGTCTTGTTTCAGATATATGTAAATGATCTCCCGGAGGGTATAGATTCATTTCTCTCGATGCTTGCGGACGATGCCAAAATTGTGAGAAGGATTAAGACAGATGAGGACTGCTTGAGGCTTCAAGAAGACCTAGACAAACAAGGAATGGTCAACCAAATGGTTCTTAGAGTTTAACCCGAGCAAATGTAATGTAATGAAGTCAGGTTTAGGGGGCAGAAGGCCAGATACAAGGTACCAACAGGGAGATGAAATACTTCAAGAGTCAGAGAAAGAAAAAGACTTGGGGGTTGATATCACGCCAGATCTGTCTCCTGCAGCCCATATCAAGAGGATAACATCAGCGGCATATGCCAGGCTGGCCAACATAAGAACGGCATTCAGAAACTTGTGTAAGGAATCATTCAGAACTTTGTATACCACATATGTTAGACCAATCCTGGAGTATGCAGCCCCAGCATGGAGTCCATATCTAGTCAAGGATAAGACTAAACTTGAAAAGGTTCAAAGGTTTGCCACCAGACTAGCACCCGAGCTGAGAGGTATGAGCTACGAGGAGAGATTAAGATAATTAAACCTCATTTTGCTGGAAGACAGAAGAGTTAGAGGGGGGACATGATCACCACATTCAAGAATCTCGAGGGAATTGATAGGGTAGATAAAGACAGTCTATATAACACAAGGGGCACGTGCACTAGGGGACACAGGTGGAATCTGAGTGCCCAAATGAGCCACAGAGATGTTAGAAAGAACTTTTTTAGTGTCAGAGTGGGTGATAAATGGAATGCATTAGGAAGTGATGTGGTGGAGGCTGACTCCATACACAGTTTCAAGTATAGATATGATAGAGCCCAATAGGCTCAGGAACCTGAACACCTGTTGATTGACGGTTGAGAGGCGGGACCAAAGAACTAGAGCTCAACCCCTGCAAGCACACCACCACATACTACCACCACAACCACACACTACAATTATCATCACACTCTACCACCAGCACCACACACTGCACCACACACTACACAAGCACCACAAACTACCACCAACACCCCACATAATTATCACATACTACCACCACCACATACTACCACCACCACCCACACACACAACCACCACCACCACCACCATCACCACACACTACCACCACCACACACTACCACCACCACCAACTCACACCACCACCACACACCACACGATTCATTTCTCTCAATGTGTGCGGACGATGCTAAAATTATGAGAAGGATTAAGACAGAAGAGGACTGTTTGAGGCTTCAAGAAGACCTAGACAAGCTGAAGGAATGGTCGAACAAGTGGTTGTTAGAGTTTAACCCAACCAAATGTAATGTAAGAAGATAGGTGTAGGGAGCAGGAGGCCAGATACAAGGAATCATCTGGGAGAGGAAATTCTTTAGGAGTCAGAGAAGGAAAAAGACTTGGGGGGGTTGATATCACGCCAGACCTGTCTCCTGCAGCACATAGCAAGTGGATAACATCAGCGGCATATGCCAGGCTGGCCAACATACAAACTGCATTCAGAAACTTGTGTAAAGAATCATTCAGAACTTTGTATACCACATATGTCAGGCCAATCCTGGAGTATGCAGCCCCAGCATGGAGTCCATATATAGTCAAGGATAAGACTAAACTGGAAAAGGTTTAAAGGTTTGCCACCAGACTAGTACCCGAGCTGAGAGGTATGAGTTACGAGGAGAGACTACAGGAATTAAACCTCATTTCGTTGGAAGACAGAAGAGTTAGGGGAGACATGATCACCACATTCAAGATTCTGAAGGGAATTGATAGGGTAAATAAAGACTATTTAAATTAATTTAGGGTAAATAAAGTCTATTTAACACAAGGTGAACATGCACAAGGGGACACAGGTGGAAACTGAGTGCCCAAATGAGCCACAGAGATATTAGAAAGAACTTTTTTGGTGTCAGAGTGGTTGACAAATGGAATGCATTAGGAGGTGATGTGGTGGAGGCTGACTCCATACACAGTTTCAAGTGTAGATATGATAGAGCCCAATAGGCTCAGGAATCTGTACACCTGTTGATTGACGGTTGAGAGGCGGGACCAAAGAGCCAGAGCTCAACCCCCGCAAACACATCTAGGTGTGTACAACTAGGTGAGTACACCACCACCACCACCACACGCACCCACCACCACCACACACTACCATCACCACCACACGCACATACCACCAAACACTACCACCACCACACTACCACTACCACCATACCTACAAACACTACCACCACCATTACACACTACTAATAACACACACTACCACCACCAGCACACACTACCACCAGCACACACTACCACCACCACACACTAACACCACCACTACACACTACAACAATGACCCCACTCTTCCAACACCACACACTTCCACCAAACGACACACTACCACCACCACCTCCATACACTCAGACCACCACCAAACACACTACCACTACCACCATACACTACCACGACCACCACACACTATCACCAGCACCACACACTACCACAACATCCATAAACCACCACCACCACCACACACTACCACTACCACACTCTCCCATCACCACCACACTACCACCACCAGCACACTACCCCCCATCAACACCACCACCACAACAATCTCACACTACCACCACCACTACACAATACCATCACACACCACCACCATCACACACTTCTACCACCACACTCTACCACCAGCACCACACACTACCACCAATACCACACAATATTACCACACACTACCACCACCACCACCACCACACAAAACCACCACCACCACCACACACTACCACCACCACCACCACACACTACCACCACCACCACCACACACTAGCACCACCACACACCACCACCACCACCACCACCACTCACTACCACCACCACACACTACCACCACCACCACACACTATCACCACCACCACAAACAACCACCACCACACACTACCACCACCACACACTACCACCACCACCACAAACAACCACCACCACCACACACTACCACCACCACCACAAACAACCACCACCACCACACACTACCACCACCACCACAAACAACCACCACCCTCATTCACCGACAGTTGAGAGGCGCGACCAAAGAACCAAAGCCCAACCCCCCCCCCCCCCCACAAGCATAATTAGGTGAGTACACTACCACCACCACATACTACCACCACCACCACAACCACACACTACCACCACCTCCACCACACACAACTACCACCACCATACACAACCACAACCTCCACCACACACTACTACCACCACCAAACACTATAACCAAAACCACATTCTACCACCACCACCACAAAAATTACTACCACCACCACACACAACCACCACTACCACACACTACCACCACCAAACACTACCACACACTACCACCACCACATACTACCACAACCACACACTACAACCACCACCACCCCCACCAACTACCACCACTACCACACACTACCACCAAACACTACCACCACTTACACACACTACCACCACCACATACTACCACCACCACCAAACACTACCACCACTAACACACACTACCACCACCACATACTACCACCACCACACACTACCACCACCACCACACATACCACCACCACCAAACACTATAACCACCACCACACACTACCACCACAACCACACACTACAACCACCACCACTCACTACCACCACCCCCACATCCACACACTACCACCACCTTAACAAACAAAACCAAACCAAACCCCACACTACCACTACCACTACCACACTACACCATCACCAACACCACACGCCACCGCCACCACACACTTCCACCACCACCACACTACCCCCATCACCACCACCATCCACACATTACAACCACCACCACACTCTATCACTACTAGGTATGAGCTACGAAGAGAGACTGCGGGAATTAAACCTCACGTCGCTAGAAGACAGAAGAGTTAGGGGGGATATGATCACCACGTACAAGATTCTCAGAGGAATTGACAGGGTAGATAAAGACGGGCTATTTAACACAAGGGGCACACACACTAGGGGACACAGGTGGAAATTGAGTGCCCAAATGAGCCATAGAGATATTAGAAAGAATTTTTTTTTAGTGTCAGAATAGTTGACAAATGGAATGCATCAGGCAGTGATATGGTGGAGGCTGACTCCATACACAGTTACAAGTGTAGATATGATAGAGTCCAATAGGCTCAGAAACCTGTACACCTGTTGATTGACAGTTGAGAGGCGGGACCAAAGAGCCAGAGCTCAACCCCCTCAAGCACAAATAGGTGAGTACACTACCACTACCACCTCACACTACCACCACCTCCACCACACACTACTACCACCACAAAACACTATAACCAAAACCACATTCTACCACCACCACCCCCACCAAAAACAACTACAACCACCACACACTACCACCACCAAACACTACCACAACTACCTCCACCACATACTACCACCACCACACACTACCACCACCTCACACTACCACCACTACCCAACACTACAACCACCACCACCACCACACACTACCACCACAAGCACACATTACAACCACCACCTCACAATACCACCACAACCACACACTACCATCTCTATCACACAATACAAACTATCACACACCACAGATTACCACCCCCACCACCACACAATAACACAACCGCTCACTACCACATACACGACCACCAAAATCACACACTACCACCACCCCCACCAACTACCACCACATCAACACACTACCATCACCTTAACATGCTATCACCAACACCACTCCAAACTCCACACTACTACTACCACACTTCACCAACACCACCACCACCACTACCACCACACACTACAACCACCACCACACTCTACTACCACCACCACCACGACTGACACACTACCACCACCACCACCACACTACATCCACCTCCACACACCAACATCACCACCACACACTACCACTACCAAAACAAACTACAACCACCACCACACTCTACCACCACCACCTCACACTACTACCAACACTCTCACACTACCACCACAACCACACAGTACCACCACCACCACACACTACCTCCACCACAACACACTACTACCAACAATACACACTACCACCACCACCACCACTCACTACCATCATCACCACACACCACCACCACACACCACAACCACCACACGCTACCACCACACACTACGACCACCACCACACACTAACACTACCTCCACTCACTACCACCACACTAAACCACCACCACACACAACCACCACCACCACAACCACACACAACCACCACCACACACAACCACCACACACTACCACCACACACTACCACCACTAACACATTCAACCACCACCACACACTACCACCACACACTACCACCACAACCACACTCTACCACGGGCAGCACACTACCACCAACACCACACACTACCACCACCATCACACACTACCACCAACACCACACACCACAAGGGAGCCAACTCCATCAAAATATTAAATATGTACCCAATTCAATTAATGATTAATCAACCATGGGATAACTGGGATCTATCAGTTGATTTTGTAAATGCACCCAAGAAAGATAGTGTGCACTTAACACTCTTAAAACAGTTAACACTGAAAATCATACTGAGAGTACTCAGAGTATGGGTAACGATGTGTATCAGTGCTATACCGACAGTTCTGTTGAAGGTGGACGATGTACCTGTTGCGCATGTAATATTTTTGAACAATCTTCTCTCGTACATACAGCAATGAAGCGCTTCAATGACTGGGCAAGTACATCTCAGACCGAACTTGCAGGCATATACCTTGCCACTGATTTTTTAAGGGACAAAGGCAGTGGACTTATATACTCTGTGGCTCATCTGTGTGACTCGCAGAGTGCACTCCTGGCATTGAAAGGATAAAGGCAGTGGACTTATATACTGTGACTCGCAGAGTACACTCCTGGCTTTGAACGCACATAGTAGTAACACCCAAAAAATAGTCAGTGATATTCGAATGAATGATTTAGCTACTAAAGAAAACAGAATTGAAATTAAATTCCATCACATGTTGGCATCTCAAGGCATGACACTGTTGATATGCTTGCAAAGACAGACTGTAGAAAACCAGTAGTAGAAATTGATATGGGTATTTCATTAACAGTGACAAAGTGAATACTTAAACAAATATCTGATGAAGATCTCACCGACCTAACAATTTCACAAAGACCTGAAAGTTGTACCATTAAATATTATATCAGATATCGTGAGGAGACATTCACATATGGGACTAATAGAACAAGAACCCGGCAATGTGATGTTATAGTGGCCAGAATACGCCTGAGATATAGACGTATCTGGCAGCTTTCTCAAAACCCGAATGTCAAGTACACAATGTGTCAACTATGTGAAAGAGAAAACATGCACTCTCTTGAACATTATATTGTAGAATGTCCCATATTGACTGACTTTCGCCCTCCTGGGCAGAGGTATGCTGAACTGTGTAACTACTATATGAGTACTGGAACACTTGATGATATATTGGACTTGTACCCTAGATTGACCATATAATGTATCAATTATACAATGAATGTATGTGATGTAACTATATAACCTGAGCTTGTAAAAACACCTTAATCACCTTCAGTGATTAAGTGCTTAATTGCACACTAGTGTCTCTATCAGCTATCTCACACTGTCAGTGTAAAAAGAGACAAATGTATGGACTCACCTAATTGTGCTTGCGGGGGTTGAGCTCTGACACTTTGGTCCCGCCTCTCAACTGTCATTTAACAGGTGAACAGGTTCCTGAGCCTACTCAGGAGCTACCCTGAGCTGAGGCTCTATCTTATCTACACTTGAAACTGTGTATGGAGTCAGCCTCAACCACATCACTTCCTAATGCATTCCATTTGTCAACCACTCTGACACTAAAAAAGTTTTTTTCTAATATCTCTGTGGCTCATTTGGGCACTCAGTTTCCACCTGAGTCCCCTAGTGCGTGTGTCCCTTGTGTTAAATAACCTGTCTTTATCTACTTTGTCGATTGCCTTGAGAATCTTGAATGTGGTGATCATGACCCCCCTAACTCTTCTGTCTTCCAACGAAGTGAGGTTTAATTCCCGTAGTCTCTCCTCGTAGCTCGTACCTCTCAGCTCGGGTACTAGTCTGGTGGCAAACCTTTGAACCTTTTCCAGTTTAGTCTTATGATTGACTAGATATGGACGCCATGCTGGAGCCGCATTCTCCAGGATTGGTCTGACAGATATGGTATATAATGTTCTGAAAGATTCCTTACACTATTTTCTAAATGCCGTTTTATGTTAGCCAAACTGGCATATGCCGCTGATTTTATCCTCTTGGTATGAGCTTCAGGGGACAGGTCTGGCGTGATATCAACCCCCAGGGCTTTCTCTCTCTCTGACTCCAGAAGTATTTCGTCTCCCAAATGATACCTTGTATCTGGTCTCCTGCTTCCTACCCCTATCTTCATTACATTACATTTGCTTGGCTTAAACTCTAACAACCATTTGCTAGACCATTCCTGCAGCTTGTCCAGGTCTTCTTGAAGCCTCAAGCTGTCCTCCTCGGTCTTAATCCTTCTCATAATTTTGGCGTCGTCAGCAAACATTGAGAGGAATGAGTCTATACCCTCTGGGAGATCATTTACGTATATCAGAAACAGGATAGGTCCGAGTACAGAGCCCTGTGGGACTCCACTGGTGACTTCACCCCAATCTGAGGTCTCACCCATCACTGTAACTCTCTGCTTCCTATTGCTTAGGTACTCCCTTATCCACTGGAGCGCCCTACCAATTACTCCTGCCTGTTTCTCCAGCTTATGCATCAGCCTTTTATGGGTACTGTGTCAAAGGTTTTCCGACAGTCCAAAAAAATGCAGTCCGCCTATCATTCTCTTTCTTAATTAATCTTTGTCACCTGATCGTAGAAATCTATTAAGCCTGTAAGGCAAGATTTACCCTCCCTGAACCCATGTTGATGGGTTGTCACGAAGTCTTGTCTCTCCAGATGTGTTACTAGGTTTTTTCTCACAATCTTCTCCATCACCTTGCATGGTATACAAGTTAAGGACACTGGCCTGTAGTTCAGTGCCTCTTGTCTGCCACCCTTTTTGTATATTGGGACTATATTAGCCATCTTCCATATTTCTGGTAGGTCTCCCATTTCCAGTGACCTACTATACACTATGGAGATTGACAAACAAAGTACTCCTGCATACTCTTTCAATACCCATGGTGAGATTCCGTCTGGCCCAACAGCTTTTCTCACGTCCAGCTTCAATAGGTTCTTCTTGACCTTGACCTTGGTTCACTTGTAATTTCGAACCTTTCCAAGGTCGCCTGGTTTGCTGCCACCTCTCCTAGCGCCGTGACTTCTCCTTGTTCTATTGTAAAGACCTCCTGGAACCTTTTGTTGAGTTCCTCACACACCTCTTTGTCATTCTCTGTGTACCTGTCCTCATCCACCCTAAGTTTCATCACCTGTTCCTTCACTGTTGTCTTCCTTCTGATCTGACTGTGTAGTAGTTTTGGTTCGGTCTTGGCTTTGTTAGCTATATCATTTTCATACCTTTTCTCTGCTGCTCTTCTCACACTAACATACTCGTTCCTGGTTCTCTGGTATCTCTCTCTACTTTCAGGTGTTCTGTTATTACGGAAGTTCCTCCATGCCCTCTTGTTCAGCTCCTTTGCTTTTATACATTTCCTAGTAAACCATGAATTCTTCTTTTGCTTCTCTGTTTTTTCCTGTTAGGCCGGGACAAACCTGCTTTCAGTCTCCTGACACTTTTGGGTGACATAGTCCATCATGTCTTGTACGGACTTGGTCCTGAGTTCTGTGTCCCATTGTATATCCCTTAGGAATAAATTCATCTCCTCACAGTTTCCCTTTCGGTATGCCAGCCCTTTGTTATCCAGTTCTTTTTTAGGGGAGATAATTACTAGCTCAACCAGGTACTCGAAGATCAATACAGTATGATCGCTCATTCCCAGAGGGGCTTCCAACTTAACTTCCTTTATATCCGACTCATTTAGGGTAAATATCAGATCAAGCAAGGCTGGTTCGTCCTCTCCACTCATTCTTGTCGGTCCCCTAACGTGTTGACTGAGAAAGTTTCTTGTTGCCACGTCCAGCAGCTTAGCTCTCCATGTGTCTGGTCCTCCATGTGGGTGGTCCTCCATGTGTGTCTCTGTTCCCCTAATCTATCTTCCCATGGTTGAAGTCTCCCATGATTAGTAGTCTGGATCCGTTCCTGCTAGCCACAGAAGCTGCTCTCTCTATTATATTGATAGTGTTTCTATCATATCGAGGCTATGTGTATGCATGTGTGTGTGTGTACTCACCTAGTGGTACTCACCTAGTTGTGCTCGCGGGGGTTGAGGTCTGGCTCTTTGGTCCCGCCTCTCAGCCGTCAATCAACAGGTGTACAGATTCCTGAGCCTATTGGGTTCTATCATATCTACACTTGAAACTGTGTATGGAGTCTGCCTCCACCACATCACTTCCTAATGCATTCCATTTGTCGACCACTCTGACACTAAAAAAGTTCTTTCTAATATATCTGTGGCTCATTTGGGCGCTCAGTTTCCACCTGTGTCCCCTTGTGCGTGTGCCCCTTGTGTTAAATAGCCTGTCTTTATCTACCCTATCAATTCCCTTGAGAATCTTGAATATGGTGATCATGTCCCCCCTAACTCTTCTGTCTTCCAGCGAAGTGAGGTTTAATTCCCGTAGTCTCTCCTCGTAGCTCATACCTCTCAGCTCGGGTACTAGTCTGGTGGCAAATCTTTGAACCTTTTCCAGTTTAGTCTTATCCTTGACTAGATATGGACTCCATGCTGGGGCTGCATACTCCAGGATTGGCCTGACATATGTGGTATACAAAGTTCTGAATGATTCTTTACACAAATTTCTGAATGCCGTTCGTATGTTGGCCAGCCTGGCATATGCCGCTGATGTTATCCTCTTGATATGTGCTGCAGGAGACAGGTCTGGCGTGATATCAACTCCCAAGTCTTTTTCTTTCTCTGACTCCTGAAGAATTTCCTCTCCCAGATGATACCTTGTATTTGGCCTCCTGCTCCCTACACCTATCTTCATTATATTACATTTGGTTGGGTTAAACTCTAACAACCACTTGTTCGACCATTCCTGCAGTTTGTCTAGGTCTTCTTGAAGCCTCGAACAGTCCTCTTCTGTCTTAATCCTTCTCATAATTTTGGCATCGTCCGCAAACATTGAGAGAAGTGAATCTATACCCTCCGGAAGATCATTTACATATATCAGAAACAAGATAGGACCGAGTACAGAGCCCTGTGGGACTCCACTGGTGACTTCATGCCAATCAGAGGTCTCACCCCTCACCGTAACTCTCTGCTTCCTATTGCTTAGGTACTCCCTTATCCACTAGAGCACATTACCAGCTACACCTGCCTGTCTCTCCAGCTTATGTACCAGCCTCTTAAGCGGTACTGTGTCAAAGGCTTTCCGACAAGCCAATAAAATGCAGTCTGCCCATCCCTCTCTTTCTTGCTTAATCTGTTTTACCTGGTCATAGAATTCTATTAAGCCAGTCAGGCAAGATTTACCCTCCCTTAACCCATGTTGTCGATTTGTCACGTAGTCCCTTCTCTCCAGATGTGCTACTAGGATTTTTCTCACGATCTTCTCCATCACCTTGCATGGTATACAAGTCAAGGATACTGGCCTGTAGTTCAGTGCCTCTTTCCTGTCGCCCTTTTGTATATTAGGACCACATTCGCTGTCTTCCATATTTCTGGTAGGTCTCCCGTCTCCAGTGACCTATTATACACTATGGAGAGTGGCAAGCAAAGTGCCCCTGCACACTCTTTCAGCACCCATGGCGAGATCCCGCTATGGGTATGTATGTATATATGTATATGTACATATATGTGTGTGTATGTATATGTATGAGTATAAAGTATTTATGAAACCTGATCAGAATTACATTTCATCTTTGTTAATGCACATTAATGACACTATATAAAAGACACATCGAACACTTTATGTAGGGCATACGTAAATCTGTGTATCTATGAATTAGCTAAACTAGGTTAAACTAGAATTAGCTAGGTTAGCTAAACATTTTAAAAACACCGAATCACCTCGCTTTGTGGAGCCACGTGAGCAACACAAACGCAAACAAGCTTGAATGGTCCCCAAGCATATATGCCACTGAAAACTCCACACTCCAGAAGTGACTCGAACACAGACAGCCAGGCGCTCTATGGAACTGGTGTACATGGTACCTTAACCACTCGACCAAACTATGCTGTACAAAAGACGATGTTAGCCGAGGCTATTTTTCTCACCGTGCCGACGGCACTTGGTGGTAATCTTGAGCATAGTTATTTCATAGAATCACCTTACTTTCTGGGGCCAAATGAGCAACATAAAAGCAAACAAGGTTGAATAGTCAACAAGCATATATGCGACTAGAAGCCTCACTCCCCAGAATTCACGTGGTCCTCACTCCCCAGAATTCACGTGAACCCAGACAGCCAGGCGCACTATGCAACTGGTTTAAATGGTGCCTTAACCACTCGACTAACATTGACTGTACAAAAGATGATGGTAGCTGAAGCTATTTCCCCCACTGTCCCGACGGCACTTGGTGGTAATTTTGGGCATAGTTATTTCATCGAATCACCTCACTTTGAGGGGCTACGTGAGCAACATTCAGTCAGGTGCTGTCACAGTGAGAGGTTGTGTTAGCTGGAGCTATGGAGTAATATTATTATTGCAATAATGGAAGGATTAGTGAAGGATTTGGTGAGTCTGGTTGGAGCTCTGAGAGCAGAGATGGATTCCCTGCGGGAGGAGGTACGACGGCTGAGACTTTGATAGGAAACGAAGGAGGAGACCAGTGTTGACGGGACCTCATCGTGGAGAGTCGCGAAGGACAGGGGTCTTAAGAAGACCTTGACAAGGCCGCCTACAGACGCCCTAAGAACAGCAAATTCATTTGCCGTGTTGGAGGACGAGTGCTGTGGTGCGCCTGCAGTTCACTTGGAATGAAAATCAGCGAGGAGCGGCGGAGCGCAGGCCCCTTAGGCTGCTAAGAAAGTTAAGGAGGTACCGAAGCGAATTTTGGTTGTGGGAGATTCCCAAGTGAGGTATTTAGACAGAACGTTTTGAGCCAGAGATAGGGGGAACAGATTAAGGGTTTGCTATCCGGGAGCTGGAATTGGTGATATTGTTGGAAACATGAATGATATTATGACGGGAAATAGGAACAAACCCATTATTTGTATTAGTGTAGGGGGTAATGATGTTGCGCGAGTTAGGAGTGAGGAACTAATACAGAGATTCAGGACAGCCATTGAATTAGTTAGGAGCAAGGGAGGAATCCCGATCATATGTGGCATTCTTCCAAGAAAGGGAGTGGGTAATGAATGGATGTCGAGGGCACTTGGTGTCAATTGCCGGCTGGAAAGATATTGCAAATCAAATGCAATATCTTTCATAGACAACTGGGAACACTTCTGTGGAAGAAATGAAATGTATGCTCGTGATGGGGTGCATCTATCGAGGGCTGGGGTTGTTGCTGTTGCGAACTCATTGGACCCAGTGGTTAGAGGTGTTTGTTTGGGTTTAAACTGTTAGTAGATAGTGGTATGGGAATTGATTTGGAGGAAGGGGGTAAGAAAAGTATGTGTTCGTTGGAGAAAAGAATTGGCAAAATGATCAGGGAAAGAAAAGGGCCTCAAAATAACAATTCACTTAGGGTATATTACACTAACAGTAGAAGTCTAAGAAATAAAATAAATGAATTAAATGCTCTTGTCTGCACAGAAAAAATAGATATTATTGCACTTACCGAAACGTGAATGAATGTAGAAAATAGAGAACTATTAGCTGAATATCAAAAAATGGATTTAAACTATTTCACACAGATAGATATATTAGACGAGAAGGGGGAGTAGCCATATATGTTAGGGACAATTTGAAATGTAGTCTCAAAGAGGGAATCAAAACTGAGCCACACACAGAAACTATTTGGATAGAATTAAACGAAAAAGCAAATAATATCATAATAGGAGTTATATATAGGCCACCAAATTTAGACAGAATGGAAGCAAAGCATATATGGGATGAAATATCTAGAGCATCTAGATCTAACAGTATTTATGTCATGGGTGACTTTAATTTTAGTGGAATAAACTGGGAATAGTGAAGCAGAAGATTTTCTAGAATTAATTGACGATTGCTTTCTTACGCAACACATTAAGGAACCAACGCGGGAAAATAATATTTTAGATTCAGTGTTAACTAACAGGGAAACACAAATTAATGACATCGAAATAGGGAGTGAGCCAGGGAACAGTGATCACAAAGTAATCGTAATTACAAAGTAAGTAATTTAGCATAGAATGGAATAGACCTGTAGGAGAAAATTCTCTTAAAGTGCCAGATTTTCGAAAAGCTGATTTTAATAGCCTAAGAAATTTTTTGGGTCAAATAGATTGGAAAGTCTTGGGTATGGGGTGTGGGCCGGTCTTGAAGCGAAACATGAACCCAGCGATAGGTGACGTAAAAGGTGATTTCGATGTGGATATATAACACATAACTTATTATATATACATATATAACTATATTTAAGATATATAACTTATATAGGATATATATAACAAACTAAACAAAGCACAGGAACTTAGTATACAAATTGAATAGATCGAATACTAATGACCCAAAGTGGATAACAAATAATTTAAAGAACCTTATAGGTAAAAAGAGAGCTTGGTACAAAAGGATTAAGAATGGGGAAGTCAATTTAGAATAGGAACTCATACAACTGGTTAGAAATGTTAAAAATGAGATTAGGAAAGCAAAAAGAAACTATGAAGTTCGCATAGCAGAGCAAGCAAAGTCAAATCCTAAAGAGTTTTTTCAGTTATATCGAACTAAGACTAGAGAAAGGATAGGTCCAATAAAATCTGAGACAGGTCAAATAAAGGATAATGACAAGGAGATGAGTAGTATTTTTAACAAATATTTTATATCTGAATCTTGAATATACTTGATCTTATATATACTTGAATCAAAAATTGCAAAATACTGTAACGGTTCTATTGTTACATAAAGTATGGTGACAATAAACACAGACACTAAGATATTACATATATATTTGGTCTAATATACAGAAGTACACAGGTGATACTTTGGTGTGAGTTGAGCGCACTGAGCGTCGGTACAGTATCTCGCAAGTGTCTGCTCTAGACCACACTTGAAAGTAGACTCTGGTTAATGTTTGCTATTCTGCTGCTTATATGCTCGGGCAACACCTCACCGTGTTGCCCGGGCAACGCCTCACCTCATTCATCTCCAAAGGTTGACAGGAATATTAACAATGCATTTGGAGTATATTATTGGGATAATCTACTCGCTACAATACAATTCGTCTCCATCTTGAAAAACATAAATTACCTAGCCTCAGAACTTTACATTTATCAGCATTAAACTGCATTTGCCAATCCTTTGACCATTTCAAAACCCTATCTAGATCAACTTGAAGTGATACTGAGTCCTCCTCCGAATTATTTTCCCTTCCGATTTTCGTATCATCGGCAAATTTGCAAATGTTGCTACTCAAACCTGAATCTAAATCATTTATACATATTATAAACAACAGAGGTCCCAGGACAGAGCCCTGAGATACTCCACTAACAACATTATCCCACTCTGACTTAACCCCATTTATACTAACTCTCTGTTTCCTTATGAATAGCCATGCCCTAATCCAAGTTAATATAGCACCCCCAATACCATGAGACTCTATTTTTTTAATTAGTCTTTCATGTGGTACTGTATCAAAAGCTTTGCTAAAGTCAAGGTACACAACATCACAATCCTTACCACTATCAACTGCCTCAACTATGCTGGAATAAAAAGTTAGCAAATTTGTTAAACATGAACGGCCATTTGTAAAACCATGTTGCGACTCATTTATTAATTTATGTTTTTCAAGATGGAGACGAATTGTATTTGCAATTATTGATTCAAGTAACTTTCCCACAATAGACGTTATGCTAATTGGCCGATAGTTTGACGCAAGTGATCTATCTCCTTTCTTAAAAAATGGTACCACATTAGCTACCTTCCATGACTCTGGCACTCTGCCTGACTCTATTGATTTATTAAATATGGTAGACAGTGGCTCGGAAAGCTCCTCTTTGCATTCTTTAAGCACCCTGGCAAACACTTCATCCGGCCCTGGGGATTTGTTTGGTTTTAGTTTTTCTAATTGTTTAATTACATCCTCCCTGGTAACTGCTAAACTAGTCAACCTGTTCTCATCCCCACCCACATAGACTTGTTCTGCTGAAGGCATATTGTTAAATTCTTCTTTAGTAAATACAGATATAAAATATTTGTTAAAAATACTACTCATCTCCTTGTCATTATCCGTTATTTGACCTGTCTCAGATTTTAATGGACCTATCCTTTCCCTAGTCTTAGTTCGATATAACTGAAAAACCCTTTAGGATTTGACTTTGCTTGCTCTGCTATGCGAGCTTCATAGTTTCTTTTTGCTTTCCTAATCTCTTTTTTAACATTTCTAACCAGTTGTATGAATTCCTGTTCTAACCTGACTTCCCCATTCATAATCCTTTTGTACCAAGCACTCTTTTTACCTATAAGGTTCTTTAAATTATTTGTTATCCACTTTGGGTCATTAGTATTCGACCTATTCAATTTGTATGGTATACTACGTTCCTGTGCTTTGTTTAGAATATTCTTAAATAAGTTATATATTAAATCCACATCGAAATCCCCTTTTACGTCACCTATCGCTGGGTTCATGTCTCGCTCTAAGACCGGCCCACACCCCATACCCAAGAGTTTCCAATCTATTTGACCCAAAAAATTTCTTAGAGTATTAAAATCAGCTTTTCGAAAATCTGGCACTTTAACAGAATTTTCTCCTACAGGTCTATTCCATTTTATGCTAAATCTGATTACTTTGTGATCACTGTTCCCTAGCTCACACCCTATTTCGATGTCATTAATTTGTGTTTCCCTGTTAGTTAACACTAAATCTAAAATATTATTTTCCCGCGTTGGTTCCTTTATGTGTTGCGTAAGAAAGCAATCGTCAATTAGTTCTAGAAAATCTTCTGCTTCAATATTCCCTGTTTTGTTCACCCAGTTTATTCCACTAAAATTAAAGTCACCCATGACATAAATACTGTTAGATCTAGATGCTCTAGATATTTCATTCCATAGATGCTTTGCTTCCATTCTGTCTAAATTTGGTGGCCTATATATAACTCCTTTTATAATATTATTTGCTTTTTCGTTTAATTCTATCCAAATAGTTTCTATGTGTGGCTCATTTTGGATTCCCTCTTTGAGACTACATTTCAAACTGTCCCTAACATATATGGCTACTCCCCCCTCCTCGTCTAATATATCTATCTGTGTGAAATAGTTTAAATCCATTTATCTGATATTCAGCTAATAGTTCTCTATTTTCTACGTTCATCCACGTTTCGGTAAGTGCAATAATATCTATTTTTTCTGTGCAGACAAGAGCATTTAATTCATTAATTTTATTTCTTAGACTTCAACTAGTTAGTGTAATATATCCTAAGTGAATTGTTATTTTGAGGCCCTTTTCTTTCCCTGATCATTTTGCCAATTCTTTTCTCCCACGAGCACATACTTTTATTACCTCCTTCCTCCAAATCAATTCCCATACCACTATCTACTAACAGTTTAAACCCAAACAAACACCTCTAACCACTGGTTCCAACGAGTTTGCAACAGCAACAACCCCAGCCCTCGATAGATGCACCCCATCATGAGCATACATTTAATTTCTTCCATAGAAGTGTTCCCAGTTGTCTATGAAAGATATTGCATTTGATTTGCAATATCTTTCCAGCCGGCAATTGACACCAAGTGCCCTCGACATCCATTCATTTCCCACTCCCTTTCTTGGAAGAATGCCACATATGATCGGGATTCCTCCCTTGCTCCTAACTAATTCAATGGCTGTCCTAAATCTCTGTATTAGTTCCTCACTCCTAACTCGTCCAACATCATTACCCCCTGCACTAATACAAATAATGGGTTTGTTCCCATTTCCCGTCATAATATCATTCATGTTTTCAACAATATCACCAATTCCAGCTCCCGGATAGCAAACCCTTAATCTGTTCCCCCTATCTCTGGCACAAAACGTTCTGTCTAAATACCTCACCTGGGAAACTCCCACAACCAAAATTCGCTTCGGTACTGCCCTAACTTTCTGAGCAGCCTGCGCTCCGCTGTTCCTCGCTGCAGGCGCACTACAGCACTCGTCCTCCAACACGGCAAATGAATTTGCCGTCCTTAGGGCGTCTGTAGGCGGCCTTGTCAAGGTCTTCTTAAGACCCCTGTCTTTCACTACTCTCCACGATGAGGTCTCGTCAACACTGGTCTCCTCCTTCGTTTCCACTCGAAGTCTCAGCCGTCGTACCTCCTCCCGCAGGGAATCCATCTCTGCTCTCAGAGCTCCAACCAAACTCACCAAATCATTAACTAATCCTTCCATTATTGCAATAATAATGTTACTGCAGAGCTCCAGCTAACACAACCTCTCACTGTGACAGCACCTGACGTCTTTTCTATGTTTAGGGTGTTTGTTGGTTGACATCCACAAGTGGACTTTTTTTAATTCATTGTTTACAACATTATTTAACATGAGTGGGTTGGGGTCAGAGTAGATGAGAGTAGTATCATCAGCAAACAATATAGGTTTAAGCATGTTAGACACCTTAAGGAGATCATTTGATGTATATAAGAAACTGGAGGGGGTCCTAGGATGCTGCCTTGTGGCACTCATACGGTTAGTGGTAGAGATGGAGAGGTTACATCATTGATGGGTACATATTGTTGTCTGTCACTAAGATAGGATCGGATATAGTTCATGGCAAGGCCACGGACTCCATAATGATGGAGTTTAAGTAAGAGGTAGTTATGGATAGCAGTATCAAAGGCTTTTTTCAGGTCGATGAAGAGTCCAAACGGAAACTCACTTTTGTCAAGGGCTGATGATGAAGAGATGAGTAGTATTTTTAATAAATATTTTGTATCTGTATTTACTAAAGAGCAACTTAACAATATGCCTTCAGTCGAACAAGTCTATGTGGGTGGGGACGAGGACAGGTTGACGAGTTTTGCAGTTACCAGGGAGGATGTTCTTAAACAAATAGTAAAACTCAAACCAAACAAATCCCCAGGGCCGGATGAAGTGTTTGCCAGGGTGCTTAAAGAATGAAAAGAGGAGCTTTGTGACCCACTGTCAACCATATTTAATAAATCAATAGAGTCAGGCAGAGTTTTGGAAAGTTGCTAATGTGATACCAGTTTTTAAGAAAGGAAATAGATCACTTGCATCTAACTATCGACCAATTAGCCTAACGTCTATTGTGGGAAAGTTACTCGAATCTATAATAGCAAATGAAATTCGTCTTCATCTTGAAAAACATAAATTAATAATTGAGTCGCAACATGGTTTTATAAATGGCCGTTCATGTTTAACAAATTTGTTATCTTTTTATTCTAGCATAGTTGAGGCAGTTGATAGTGGTAAGGATTGCGATGTTGTGTACCTTGACTTTAGCAAAGCTTTTGATACAGTGCCACATGAAAGACTGATTAAAAAATAGAGTCTCATGGTATTGGGGGTGCTATATTAACTTGGATTAGGGCATGGCTATTCATAAGGAAACAGAGAGTTAGTATAAATGGGGTTAAGTCAGAGTGGGATAATGTTGTTAGTGGAGTACCTCAGGGCTCTGTCCTGGGACCTCTGTTGTTTATAATATATATAAATTATTTAGATTCAGGTTTGAGTAGCAACATGTGCAAATTTGCCGATGATACGAAAATCGGTAGGGAAATTAATTAACATAAGAACATAAGAACAAAGGCAACTGCAGAAGGCCTATTGGCCCATACGAGGCAGCTCCTATTTATAACCACCAAATCCCACTCATATACTTGTCCAACCCGCGCTTGAAACAATAGAGGGACCCCACCTCCAGCACGTTACGTGGTAATTGGTTCCACAAATCAACAACCCTGTTACTGAACCAGTATTTACCCAAGTCTTTCCTAAATCAACTTCTCACACAGTAAGAGGTTGTGCTAGCTGGAGCTCCGATTCTAATAACATTATTATTGCAATAATGGAGGGATTTGGTGAGTATGGTTGGAGCTCTGAGAGCAGAGATGGATTCCCTGTGGGAGGAGGTGCGACGGCTGGGACTTCGGGAGGAAACGAAGGAGGAGGCCAGTGTTGACGGGACCTCATTAAGAAGGACTGACGGGACCAGTATTAAGAAGTCCTCGTCTTGGCAAGTTGTGAAAGACAGGGGTCTTAATAAGACCTTGGTAAAACCGACAACTAATAGCCTACACCTAAGGACTTTTAATGCATTTGACGTATTAGAGGACGAGTGCTGTGTTGAACCTGTTGTTCAACGAGGTGGTAAAGACAAAGTAACGAGGAGCATTAAAGCGCAGGTCCCTCAAACTGCTCGAAAGGAAAAGGGAGAATCGAAGCGAATTTTGGTTGTGGGAGATTCCCAGGTGAGGTATTTAGACAGAACGTTTTGTGCCAGAGATAGGGGGAACAGATTAAGGGTTTGCTACCCGGGAGCTGGAATTGGTGATATTGTTGGAAACATGAATGATATTATGACAGGAAATGGGAACAAACCCATTATTTGTATTAGTGCAGGGGGTAATGATGTTGGACGAGTTAGGAGTGAGGAACTAATACAGAGATTCAGGACAGCCATTGAATTAGTTAGGAGCAAGGGAGGAATCCCGATCATATGTGGCATTCTTCCAAGAAAGGGAGTGGGAAATGAATGGATGTCAAGGGCACTTGGTGTCAATTGCCGGCTGGAAAGATATTGCAAATCAAATGCAATATCTTTCATAGACAACTGGGAACACTTCTTTGGAAGAAATGAAATGTATGCTCGTGATGGGGTGCATCTATCGAGAGCTGGGGTTGTTGCTGTTGCGAACTCGTTGGAAGAAGTGGTTACAGGTGTTTGTTTGGATTTAAACTGAATGTAGATAGAGGTATGGGAATTGATTTGGAGGAAGGAGATAATAAAAGTATGTGTTTGTGGGAGAAAGGAATTAGCAAAATGATCAGGGAAAGAGAAGGGCCTCAAAATAACAATTCACTTAGGGTATATTACACTAACAGTAGAAGTCTAAAAAATAAAATTAACGAATTAAATGCTCTTGTTTGCACAGAAAAAATAGATATTATTGCACTTACCGAAACGTGGATGAATGTAGAAAATAGAGAACTATTAGCTGAATATCAAATAAATGGATTTAAACTATATCACACAGATAGATATATTAGACGAGGAGGGGGAGTAGCCATATATGTTAGGGACAATTTGAAATGTAGTCTCAAAGAGGGAATCAAAACTGAGCCACACTCAGAAACTATTTGGATAGAATTATACGAAAAAGCAAATAATATTATATTAGGAGTTATATATAGGCCACCAAATTTAGACAGAATGGAAGCAAAGCATCTATGGGATAAAATATCTAGGGCATCTAGATCTAACAGTATTTACGTCATGGGTGACTTTAATTTTAGTGGAATAAACTGGTTGAACAAAACAGGGAATAGTGAAGAAGAAGATTTTCTAGAATTAATTGACGATTGCTTTCTTACGCAACACATTAAGGAACCAACACGGGAAAATAATATTTTAGATTTAGTGTTAACTAACAGGGAAACACAAATTAATGACATCGAAATAGGGAGTGAGCTAGGGAACAGTGATCACAAAGAAATCAGATTTAGCATAGAATGGAATAGACCTGTAGGAGAAAATTCTGTTAAAGTGCCAGATTTTCGAAAAGCTGATTTTAATAGCCTAAGAAATTCTTTGGGTCAAATTGATTGGAAAGTCTTGGGTATGGGGTGGGGGCCGGTCTTGGAGCGAGACATGAACCCAGCGATAGGTGACGTAAAAGGTGATTTCGATGTGGATATATAACACATAACTTATTATATATACATATATAACTATATTTAAGATATATAACTTATATAGGATATATATAACAAACTAAACAAAGCACAGGAACTTAGTATACAAATTGAATAGATCGAATACTAATGACCCAAAGTGGATAACAAATAATTTAAAGAACCTTATAGGTAAAAAGAGAGCTTGGTACAAAAGGATTAAGAATGGGGAAGTCAATTTAGAATAGGAACTCATACAACTGGTTAGAAATGTTAAAAATGAGATTAGGAAAGCAAAAAGAAACTATGAAGTTCGCATAGCAGAGCAAGCAAAGTCAAATCCTAAAGAGTTTTTTCAGTTATATCGAACTAAGACTAGAGAAAGGATAGGTCCAATAAAATCTGAGACAAGTCAAATAAAGGATAATGACAAGGAGATGAGTAGTATTTTTAACAAATATTTTATATCTGAATCTTGAATATACTTGATCTTATATATACTTGAATCAAAAATTGCAAAATACTGTAACGGTTCTATTGTTACATAAAGTATGGTGACAATAAACACAGACACTAAGATATTACATATATATTTGGTCTAATATACAGAAGTACACAGGTGATACTTTGGTGTGAGTTGAGCGCACTGAGCGTCGGTACAGTATCTCGCAAGTGTCTGCTCTAGACCACACTTGAAAGTAGACTCTGGTTAATGTTTGCTATTCTGCTGCTTATATGCTCGGGCAACACCTCACCGTGTTGCCCGGGCAACGCCTCACCTCATTCATCTCCAAAGGTTGACAGGAATATTAACAATGCATTTGGAGTATATTATTGGGATAATCTACTCGCTACAATACAATTCGTCTCCATCTTGAAAAACATAAATTACCTAGCCTCAGAACTTTACATTTATCAGCATTAAACTGCATTTGCCAATCCTTTGACCATTTCAAAACCCTATCTAGATCAACTTGAAGTGATACTGAGTCCTCCTCCGAATTAATTTCCCTTCCGATTTTCGTATCATCGGCAAATTTGCAAATGTTGCTACTCAAACCAGAATCTAAATCATTTATATATATTATAAACAACAGAGGTCCCAGGACAGAGCCCTGAGATACTCCACTAACAACATTATCCCACTCTGACTTAACCCCATTTATACTAACTCTCTGTTTCCTTATGAATAGCCATGCCCTAATCCAAGTTAATATAGCACCCCCAATACCATGAGACTCTATTTTTTTAATTAGTCTTTCATGTGGTACTGTATCAAAAGCTTTGCTAAAGTCAAGGTACACAACATCACAATCCTTACCACTATCAACTGCCTCAACTATGCTGGAATAAAAAGTTAGCAAATTTGTTAAACATGAACGGCCATTTGTAAAACCATGTTGCGACTCATTTATTAATTTATGTTTTTCAAGATGGAGACGAATTGTATTTGCAATTATTGATTCAAGTAACTTTCCCACAATAGACGTTATGCTAATTGGCCGATAGTTTGACGCAAGTGATCTATCTCCTTTCTTAAAAAATGGTACCACATTAGCTACCTTCCATGACTCTGGCACTCTGCCTGACTCTATTGATTTATTAAATATGGTAGACAGTGGCTCGGAAAGCTCCTCTTTGCATTCTTTAAGCACCCTGGCAAACACTTCATCCGGCCCTGGGGATTTGTTTGGTTTTAGTTTTTCTAATTGTTTAATTACATCCTCCCTGGTAACTGCTAAACTAGTCAACCTGTTCTCATCCCCACCCACATAGACTTGTTCTGCTGAAGGCATATTGTTAAATTCTTCTTTAGTAAATACAGATATAAAATATTTGTTAAAAATACTACTCATCTCCTTGTCATTATCCGTTATTTGACCTGTCTCAGATTTTAATGGACCTATCCTTCCCCTAGTCTTAGTTCGATATAACTGAAAAACCCTTTAGGATTTGACTTTGCTTGCTCTGCTATGCGAACTTCATAGTTTCTTTTTGCTTTCCTAATCTCTTTTTTAACATTTCTAACCAGTTGTATGAATTCCTGTTCTAACCTGACTTCCCCATTCATAATCCTTTTGTACCAAGCACTCTTTTTACCTATAAGGTTCTTTAAATTATTTGTTATCCACTTTGGGTCATTAGTATTCGACCTATTCAATTTGTATGGTATACTACGTTCCTGTGCTTTGTTTAGAATATTCTTAAATAAGTTATATATTAAATCCACATCGAAATCCCCTTTTACGTCACCTATCGCTGGGTTCATGTCTCGCTCTAAGACCGGCCCACACCCCATACCCAAGAGTTTCCAATCTATTTGACCCAAAAAATTTCTTAGAGTATTAAAATCAGCTTTTCGAAAATCTGGCACTTTAACAGAATTTTCTCCTACAGGTCTATTCCATTTTATGCTAAATCTGATTACTTTGTGATCACTGTTCCCTAGCTCACACCCTATTTCGATGTCATTAATTTGTGTTTCCCTGTTAGTTAACACTAAATCTAAAATATTATTTTCCCGCGTTGGTTCCTTTATGTGTTGCGTAAGAAAGTAATCGTCAATTAATTCTAGAAAATCTTCTGCTTCAATATTCCCTGTTTTGTTCACCCAGTTTATTCCACTAAAATTAAAGTCACCCATGACATAAATACTGTTAGATCTAGATGCTCTAGATATTTCATTCCATAGATGCTTTGCTTCCATTCTGTCTAAATTTGGTGGCCTATATATAACTCCTTTTATAATATTATTTGCTTTTTCGTTTAATTCTATCCAAATAGTTTCTATGTGTGGCTCATTTTGGATTCCCTCTTTGAGACTACATTTCAAACTGTCCCTAACATATATGGCTACTCCCCCCTCCTCGTCTAATATATCTATCTGTGTGAAATAGTTTAAATCCATTTATCTGATATTCAGCTAATAGTTCTCTATTTTCTACGTTCATCCACGTTTCGGTAAGTGCAATAATATCTATTTTTTCTGTGCAGACAAGAGCATTTAATTCATTAATTTTATTTCTTAGACTTCAACTAGTTAGTGTAATATATCCTAAGTGAATTGTTATTTTGAGGCCCTTTTCTTTCCCTGATCATTTTGCCAATTCTTTTCTCCCACGAGCACATACTTTTATTACCTCCTTCCTCCAAATCAATTCCCATACCACTATCTACTAACAGTTTAAACCCAAACAAACACCTCTAACCACTGGTTCCAACGAGTTTGCAACAGCAACAACCCCAGCCCTCGATAGATGCACCCCATCATGAGCATACATTTAATTTCTTCCATAGAAGTGTTCCCAGTTGTCTATGAAAGATATTGCATTTGATTTGCAATATCTTTCCAGCCGGCAATTGACACCAAGTGCCCTCGACATCCATTCATTTCCCACTCCCTTTCTTGGAAGAATGCCACATATGATCGGGATTCCTCCCTTGCTCCTAACTAATTCAATGGCTGTCCTAAATCTCTGTATTAGTTCCTCACTCCTAACTCGTCCAACATCATTACCCCCTGCACTAATACAAATAATGGGTTTGTTCCCATTTCCCGTCATAATATCATTCATGTTTTCAACAATATCACCAATTCCAGCTCCCGGATAGCAAACCCTTAATCTGTTCCCCCTATCTCTGGCACAAAACGTTCTGTCTAAATACCTCACCTGGGAAACTCCTACAACCAAAATTCGCTTCGGTACTGCCCTAACTTTCTGAGCAGCCTGCGCTCCGCTGTTCCTCGCTGCAGGCGCACTACAGCACTCGTCCTCCAACACGGCAAATGAATTTGCCGTCCTTAGGGCGTCTGTAGGCGGCCTTGTCAAGGTCTTCTTAAGACCCCTGTCTTTCACTACTCTCCACGATGAGGTCTCGTCAACACTGGTCTCCTCCTTCGTTTCCACTCGAAGTCTCAGCCGTCGTACCTCCTCCCGCAGGGAATCCATCTCTGCTCTCAGAGCTCCAACCAAACTCACCAAATCATTAACTAATCCTTCCATTATTGCAATAATAATGTTACTGCAGAGCTCCAGCTAACACAACCTCTCACTGTGACAGCACCTGACGTCTTTTCTATGTTTAGGGTGTTTGTTGGTTGACATCCACAAGTGGACTTTTTTTAATTCATTGTTTACAACATTATTTAACATGAGTGGGTTGGGGTCAGAGTAGATGAGAGTAGTATCATCAGCAAACAATATAGGTTTAAGCATGTTAGACACCTTAAGGAGATCATTTGATGTATATAAGAAACTGGAGGGGGTCCTAGGATGCTGCCTTGTGGCACTCATACGGTTAGTGGTAGAGATGGAGAGGTTACATCATTGATGGGTACATATTGTTGTCTGTCACTAAGATAGGATCGGATATAGTTCATGGCAAGGCCACGGACTCCATAATGATGGAGTTTAAGTAAGAGGTAGTTATGGATAGCAGTATCAAAGGCTTTTTTCAGGTCGATGAAGAGTCCAAACGGAAACTCACTTTTGTCAAGGGCTGATGATGAAGAGATGAGTAGTATTTTTAATAAATATTTTGTATCTGTATTTACTAAAGAGCAACTTAACAATATGCCTTCAGTCGAACAAGTCTATGTGGGTGGGGACGAGGACAGGTTGACGAGTTTTGCAGTTACCAGGGAGGATGTTCTTAAACAAATAGTAAAACTCAAACCAAACAAATCCCCAGGGCCGGATGAAGTGTTTGCCAGGGTGCTTAAAGAATGAAAAGAGGAGCTTTGTGACCCACTGTCAACCATATTTAATAAATCAATAGAGTCAGGCAGAGTTTTGGAAAGTTGCTAATGTGATACCAGTTTTTAAGAAAGGAAATAGATCACTTGCATCTAACTATCGACCAATTAGCCTAACGTCTATTGTGGGAAAGTTACTCGAATCTATAATAGCAAATGAAATTCGTCTTCATCTTGAAAAACATAAATTAATAATTGAGTCGCAACATGGTTTTATAAATGGCCGTTCATGTTTAACAAATTTGTTATCTTTTTATTCTAGCATAGTTGAGGCAGTTGATAGTGGTAAGGATTGCGATGTTGTGTACCTTGACTTTAGCAAAGCTTTTGATACAGTGCCACATGAAAGACTGATTAAAAAAATAGAGTCTCATGGTATTGGGGGTGCTATATTAACTTGGATTAGGGCATGGCTATTCATAAGGAAACAGAGAGTTAGTATAAATGGGGTTAAGTCAGAGTGGGATAATGTTGTTAGTGGAGTACCTCAGGGCTCTGTCCTGGGACCTCTGTTGTTTATAATATATATAAATTATTTAGATTCAGGTTTGAGTAGCAACATGTGCAAATTTGCCGATGATACGAAAATCGGTAGGGAAATTAATTAACATAAGAACATAAGAACAAAGGCAACTGCAGAAGGCCTATTGGCCCATACGAGGCAGCTCCTATTTATAACCACCAAATCGCACTCATATACTTGTCCAACCCGCGCTTGAAACAATAGAGGGACCCCACCTCCAGCACGTTACGTGGTAATTGGTTCCACAAATCAACAACCCTGTTACTGAACCAGTATTTACCCAAGTCTTTCCTAAATCAACTTCTCACACAGTGAGAGGTTGTGCTAGCTGGAGCTCCGATTCTAATAACATTATTATTGCAATAATGGAGGGATTTGGTGAGTATGGTTGGAGCTCTGAGAGCAGAGATGGATTCCCTGTGGGAGGAGGTGCGACGGCTGGGACTTCGGGAGGAAACGAAGGAGGAGGCCAGTGTTGACGGGACCTCATTAAGAAGGACTGACGGGACCAGTATTAAGAAGTCCTCGTCTTGGCAAGTTGTGAAAGACAGGGGTCTTAATAAGACCTTGGTAAAACCGACAACTAATAGCCTACACCTAAGGACTTTTAATGCATTTGACGTATTAGAGGACGAGTGCTGTGTTGAACCTGTTGTTCAACGAGGTGGTAAAGACAAAGTAACGAGGAGCATTAAAGCGCAGGTCCCTCAAACTGCTCGAAAGGAAAAGGGAGAATCGAAGCGAATTTTGGTTGTGGGAGATTCCCAGGTGAGGTATTTAGACAGAACGTTTTGTGCCAGAGATAGGGGGAACAGATTAAGGGTTTGCTACCCGGGAGCTGGAATTGGTGATATTGTTGGAAACATGAATGATATTATGACAGGAAATGGGAACAAACCCATTATTTGTATTAGTGCAGGGGGTAATGATGTTGGACGAGTTAGGAGTGAGGAACTAATACAGAGATTCAGGACAGCCATTGAATTAGTTAGGAGCAAGGGAGGAATCCCGATCATATGTGGCATTCTTCCAAGAAAGGGAGTGGGAAATGAATGGATATCGAGGGCACTTGGTGTCAATTGCCGGCTGGAAAGATATTGCAAATCAAATGCAATATCTTTCATAGACAACTGGGAACACTTCTATGGAAGAAATGAAATGTATGCTCGTGATGGGGTGCATCTATCGAGAGCTGGGGTTGTTGCTGTTGCGAACTCGCTAGAAGAAGTGGTTAGAGGTGTTTGTTTGGGTTTAAACTGTTAGTAGATAGAGGTATGGGAATTGATTTGGAGGAAGGAGATAATAAAAGTATGTGTTTGTGGGAGAAAGGAATTGGCAAAACGATCAGGGAAAGAGAAGGTCCGCAAAATAACAATTCACTTAGGGTATATTACACTAACAGTAGAAGTCTAAGAAATAAAATTAACGAATTAAATGCTCTTGTCTGCACAGAAAAAATAGATATTATTGCACTTACCGAAACGTGGATGAATGTAGAAAATAGAGAACTATTAGCTGAATATCAAATATATGGATTTAAACTATTTCACACAGATAGATATATTAGACGAGGAGGTGGAGTAGCCATATATGTTAGGGATAATTTGAAATGTACTCTCAAAGAGGGAATCAAAACTGAGCCACACTCAGAAACTATTTGGATAGAATTATACGAAAAAGCAAATAATATTATATTAGGAGTTATATATAGGCCACCAAATTTAGACAGAATGGAAGCAAAGCATCTATGGGATAAAATATCTAGGGCATCTAGATCTAACAGTATTTACGTCATGGGTGACTTTAATTTTAGCGGAATAAACTGGTTGAACAAAACAGGGAATAGTGAAGCAGAAGATTTTCTAGAATTAATTGACGATTGCTTTCTTACGCAACACATTAAGGAATCAACACGGGAAAATAATATTTTAGATTTAGTGTTAACTAACAGGGAAACGCAAATTAATGACATCGAAATAGGGAGTGAGCTAGGGAGCAGTGATCACAAAGAAATCAGATTTAGCATAGAATGGAATTGACCAGTAGGAGAAAATTCTGTTAAAGTGCCAGATTTTCGAAAAGCTGATTTTAATAGCCTAAGAAATTTTTTGGGTCAAATTAATTGGAAAGGCTTGGGTATGGGGTGTGGGCCGGTCTTGGAGCGAGACATGAACCCAGCGATAGGTGACGTAAATGGGGATTTCGATGTGGATTCAATATATAACTTATTTAAGAATATTCTAAACAAAGCACAGGAACGTAGTATACCATACAAATTGAATAGATCGAATACTAATGACCCAAAATGGATAACAAAGAATTTGAAGAACCTTATAGGTAAAAAGAGAGCTTGGTACAAAAGGATTAAAAATGGGGAGGTCACTTTAGAACAGGAATTCGTACAACTGGTTAGAAATGTTAAAAAAGAGATAAGGAAAGCAAAAAGAAACTATGAAGTTCGCATAGCAGGGCAAGCAAAGACAAATCCTAAAGGGTTTTTTCAGATATATCGTACTAAGACTAGGGAAAGGATAGGTCCATTAAAAACTGAGACAGGTCAAATAACAGATAGTGATGAAGAGATGAGTAGTATTTTTAATAAATATTTTGTATCTGTATTTACTAAAGAGGAACTTAACAATATGCCTTCAGCCGAACAAGTCTATGTGGGTGGGGACGAGGACAGGTTGACGAGTTTGGCAGTTACCAGGGAGGATGTTCTTAAACAAATAGTAAAACTCAAACCAAACAAATCCCCAGGGCCGGATGAAGTGTTTGCCAGGGTGCTTAAAGAATGCAAAGAGGAGCTTTGTGACCCACTGTCAACCATATTTAATAAATCAATAGAGTCAGGCAGAGTGCCAGAGTTTTGGAAAGTTGCTAATGTGATACCAGTTTTTAAGTAAGGAGATAGATCACTTGCGTCTAACTATCGACCAATTAGCCTAACGTCTATTGTGGGAAAGTTACTCGAATCTATAATAGCAAATAAAATTCGTCTTCATCTTGAAAAACATAAATTAATAATTGAGTCGCAACATGGTTTTATAAATGGCCGTTCATGTTTAACAAATTTTTTATCTTTTTATTCTAGCATAGTTGAGGCAGTTGATAGTGGTAAGGATAGTGATGTTGTGTACCTTGACTTTAGCAAAGCTTTTGATACAGTGCCACATGAAAGACTGATTAAAAATATAGAGGCTCATGGTATTGGGGGTGCTATATTAAACTGGATTAGGGCATGGCTATACCAAAGGAAACAGAGAGTTAGTATAAATGGAGTCAAGTCTGAGTGGGAAAATGTTGTAAGTGGAGTGCCTCAAGGCTCTGTCCTGGGACCTCTGTTGTTTATAATATATATAAATGATTTAGATTCAGGTTTGAGTAGCAACATTTGCAAATTTGCCGATGATACGAAAATCGGTAGGGAAATTAATTCGGAGGAGGACTCACTATCACTTCAAGTTGATCTAGATAGGGTTTTGAAATGGTCAAAGGATTGGCAGATGCAGTTTAATGCTGATAAATGTAAAGTTCTGAGGTTAGAGTCAGGCAGAGTGCCTGACTCTAACTGATTGGCAGCAACATATAATACAACAGATTGGCAGCACATATAAGAAAACAGCAATGATTGGCAGCACAAACAACAGATTGGCAGCACATATAAGAAAACAGCAATGATCACAATGGTAAAGATGTTCAAATTGGGAACATAAAGGTTGGGAGATTGGGTAGCAATTGATACAGTGCAATTGGTCGGTCAGGTGAAGTCACAGTGAGAGGTTGTGTTAACAGGAGCTCCTGAGTGTTGTTATATTATCATAGCAATATGGAAGTTGTAGTGAAGGACCTGGTGACTCTAGTGGGAGCCCTGAGGACAGAGTTGGACTCTCTGCGGGAGGAGGTGCGTCAGCTTAAAAAACAACGAGAAGTAACGAAGGAGGAGACCAGCAGTAAAGGGACCTCGTCTTGGAGAGTTGCGAAAGACAGGGGCCTTAAGAAGACTTTGATAAAGCCGCCTTCAAACGCCATAGCAACTTCAAATTCATTTGACGTTTTGGAGGACGAGTGCTGTGGAGAGACTGTGGATCGCGCAAAAGGGAAAGCAACGAAGAGAAAGGAAGCGCAGGCCCCTCAGAAAGTAAAGGAAGTACCTAAGCAAACATTAGTTGTGGGAGATTCCCAGATAAGGTATTTGGATAGAACGTTTTGTGCTAGAGATAGGGGGAACAGGTTAAGGGTTTGCTATCCCGGAGCTGGCATTGGTGATATTATAAACAACATGAATGATATTATGGCTGGTAATGGGAACAATCCCATTATTTGCATTAGCGTGGGAGGAAATGATGTTGGTCGAGTCAGGAGTGAGGAACTGATTCAGAGGTATAAAACAGCCATAGAGTTAGTTAGGAGCAAGGGAGGAATCCCGATCATATGTGGCATTCTTCCAAGAAAGGGAGTGGGAAATGAATGGATATCGAGGGCACTTGGTGTCAATTGCCGGCTGGACAGATATTGCAAATCAAATGCAATATCTTTCATAGACAACTGGGAACACTTCTATGGAAGAAATGAAATGTATGCTCGTGATGGGGTGCATCTATCGAGAGCTGGGGTTGTTGCTGTTGCGAACTCGCTAGAAGAAGTGGTTAGAGGTGTTTGTTTGGGTTTAAACTGTTAGTAGATAGAGGTATGGGAATTGATTTGGAGGAAGGAGGTAATAAAAGTGTGTGTTTGTGGGAGAAAGGAATTGGCAAAACGATCAGGGAAAGAGAAGGTCCGCAAAATAACAATTCACTTAGGGTATATTACACTAACAGTAGAAGTCTAAGAAATAAAATTAACGAATTAAATGCTCTTGTCTGCACAGGAAAAATAGATATTATTGCACTTACCGAAACGTGGATGAATGTAGAAAATAGAGAACTATTAGCTGAATATCAAATATATGGATTTAAACTATTTCACACAGATAGATATATTAGACGAGGAGGTGGAGTAGCCATATATGTTAGGGACAATTTGAAATGTAGTCTCAAAGAGGGAATCAAAACAGAGCCACACACAGAAACTATTTGGATTGAATTAAACGAAAAAGCTAATAATATTATAATAGGAGTAATATATAGGCCACCAAATTTAGACAGAATGGAAGCAAAGCATCTATGGGATGAAATATCTAGAGCATCTAGATCTAACAGTATTTATGTCATGGGTGACTTTAATTTTAGCGGAATAAACTGGTTGAACAAAACAGGGAATAGTGAAGCAGAAGATTTTCTAGAATTAATTGACGATTGCTTTCTTACGCAACACATTAAGGAACCAACACGGGAAAATAATATTTTAGATTTAGTGTTAACTAACAGGGAAACGCAAATTAATGACATCGAAATAGGGAGTGAGCTAGGGAGCAGTGATCACAAAGAAATCAGATTTAGCATAGAATGGAATAGACCAGTAGGAGAAAATTCTGTTAAAGTGCCAGATTTTCGAAAAGCTGATTTTAATAGCCTAAGAAATTTTTTGGGTCAAATTGATTGGAAAGTCTTGGGTATGGGGTGTGGGCCGGTCTTGGAGCGAGACATGAACCCAGCGATAGGTAACTTAAATGGGGATTTCGATGTGGATTCAATATATAACTTATTTAAGAATATTCTAAACAAAGCACAGGAACGTAGTATACCATACAAATTGAATAGATCGAATACTAATGACCCAAAGTGGATAACAAAGAATTTGAAGAACCTTATAGGTAAAAAGAGAGCTTGGTACAAAAGGATTAAAAATGGGGAGGTCACTTTAGAACAGGAATTCGTACAACTGGTTAGAAATGTTAAAAAAGAGATAAGGAAAGCAAAAAGAAACTATGAAGTTCGCATAGCAGGGCAAGCAAAGACAAATCCTAAAGGGTTTTTTCAGTTATATCGTACTAAGACTAGGGAAAGGATAGGTCCATTAAAAACTGAGACAGGTCAAATAACAGATAGTGATGAAGAGATGAGTAGTATTTTTAATAAATATTTTGTATCTGTATTTACTAAAGAGGAACTTAACAATATGCCTTCAGCCGAACAAGTCTATGTGGGTGGGGACGAGGACAGGTTGACGAGTTTAGCAGTTACCAGGGAGGATGTTCTTAAACAAATAGTAAAACTCAAACCAAACAAATCCCCAGGGCCGGATGAAGTGTTTGCTAGGGTGCTTAAAGAATGCAAAGAGGAGCTTTGTGACCCACTGTCAACCATATTTAATAAATCAATAGAGTCAGGCAGAGTGCCAGAGTTTTGGAAAGTTGCTAATGTGATACCAGTTTTTAAGAAAGGAGATAGATCACTTGCGTCTAACTATCGACCAATTAGCCTAACGTCTATTGTGGGAAAGTTACTCGAATCTATAATAGCAAATAAAATTCGTCTTCATCTTGAAAAACATAAATTAATAATTGAGTCGCAACATGGTTTTATAAATGGCCGTTCATGTTTAACAAATTTGTTATCTTTTTATTCTAGCATTGTTGAGGCAGTTGATAGTGGTAAGGATTGCGATGTTGTATACCTTGACTTTAGCAAAGCTTTTGATACAGTGCCACATGAAAGACTGATTAAAAAAATAGAGTCTCATGGTATTGGGGGTGCTATATTAAGCTGGATTAGGGCATGGCTATACCAAAGGAAACAGAGAGTTAGTATAAATGGAATCAAGTCAGAGTGGGAAAATGTTGTAAGTGGAGTGCCTCAAGGCTCTGTCCTGGGACCTCTGTTGTTTATAATATATATAAATGATTTAGATTCAGGTTTGAGTAGCAACATTTGCAAATTTGCCGATGATACGAAAATCGGTAGGGAAATTAATTCGGAGGAGGACTCACTATCACTTCAAGTTGATCTAGATAGGGTTTTGAAATGGTCAAAGGATTGGCAGATGCAGTTTAATGCTGATAAATGTAAAGTTCTGAGGTTAGGTAATGATGATAGAGTTACAAGATACGAGCTAGATGGTGTTGTGATTGCGAAGTCGGATTGCGAAAGGGATCTGGGAGTTATGATTAGTAAGAATTTAAAACAAAAGGATCAATGCATAAATGTTCGTAATAAGGCAAATCGGACACTTGGATTTATTAATCGCAGCGTTAGTAACAAGACACCTGGTGTGGTTCTCAAGCTATATCTTGCTCTAGTTAGGCCCCATTTAGATTATGCAGTTCAGTTTTGGTCGCCATATTATAGAATGGATATAAATTCACTTGAACGTGTCCAGCGTAGGATGACTAAGTTAATTCCCCAAATTAGAAATCTTTCATATGAAGAAAGATTAACAAAGCTTAAGTTGCATTCACTGGAAAGGCGAAGAGTTAGGGGTGACATGATAGAGGTTTACAAGTGGATGAATGGACATAACCGGGGGGATATTAATAGGGTATTAATAGTATCAACACAGGACAGAACACGAAACAATGGATATAAATTGGATAAGTTTAGATTTAGGAAAGACTTGGGTAAATACTGGTTCAGTAACAGGGTTGTTGATTTGTGGAACCAATTGCCGCGTAACATTGTGGAGGTGGGGTCCCTCGATTGTTTCAAGCACGGGTTGGACAAGTATATGAGTGGGATTGGGTGGTTATAGAATAGGAGCTGCCTCGTATGGGCCAATAGGCCTTCTGCAGTTACCTTTGTTCTTATGTTCTTATGTTCTTATGTTAGGTAATGATGATAGAGTTACAAGATACGAGCTAGATGGTGTTGAAATTGCAAAGTCGGATTGCGAAAGGGATCTGGGAGTTATGATTAGTAAGAATTTAAAACAAAAGGATCAATGCATAAATGTTCGTAATAAGGCAAATCGGACACTTGGAATTATTAATCGCAGCGTTAGTAACAAGACACCTGGTGTGGTTCTCAAGCTATATCTTGCTCTAGTTAGGCCCCATTTAGATTTTGCAGTTCAGTTTTGGTCGCCATATTATAGAATGGATATAAATTCACTTGAACGTGTCCAGCGTAGGATGACTAAGTTAATTCCCCAAATTATAAATCTTTCATATAAAGAAAGATTAACAAAGCTTATTTTGCATTCACTGGAAAGGCGAAGAGTTAGGGGAGACATGATAGAGGTTTACAAGTGGGTGAATGGACATAGCAAAGGGGATATTAATAGGGTATTAAAAGTATCAACACAAGACAGAACACGAAACAATGGGTATAAATTGGATAAGTTTAGATTTAGGAAAGACTTGGGTAAATGCTGGTTCAGTAACAGGGTTGATGATTTGTGGAACCAATTGCCGCGTAACATTGTGGAGGTGGGGTCCCTCGATTGTTTCAAGCGCAGGTTGGACAAGTATATGAGTGGGATTGGGTGGTTATAAATAGGAGCTGCCTCGTATGGGCCAATAGGCCTTCTGCAGTTGCCTTTGTTCTTATGTTCTTAAATCTAAACTTATCCAATTTATACCCATTGTTTCGTGTTCTGTCTTGTGTTGATACTTTTAATACCCTATTAATATCCCCTTTGTTATGTCCATTCACCCACTTGTAAACCTCATGTCACCCCTAACTCTTCGCCTTTCCAGTGAATGCAACTTAAGCTTTGTTAATCTTTCTTCATATGAAAGATTTCTAATTTGGGGAATAAACTTAGTCATCCTGCGCTGGACACTTTCAAGTGAATTTATATCCATTCTATAATATGGCGACCAAAACTGAACTGCAAAATCTAAATGGGGCCTAACTAGAGCAAGATATAGCTTGAGAACCACACCAGGTGTCTTGTTACTAACGCTGCGATTAATAAATCCAAGTGTCCGATTTGCCTTATTACGAACATTTATGCATTGATCCTTTTGTTTTAAATTCTTACTAATCATAACTCCCAGATCCCTTTCACAATCCGACTTCGCAATCTCAACACCATCTAGCTCGTATCTTGTAACTCTATCATCATTACCTAACCTCAGAACTTTACATTTATCAGCATTAAACTGCATCTGCCAATCCTTTGACCATTTCAAAAACCTATCTAGATCAACTTGAAGTGATAGTGAGTCCTCCTCCGAATTAATTTCCCTACCGATTTTCGTATCATCGGCAAATTTGCAAATGTTGCTACTCAAACCTGAATCTAAATCAATTATATATATTATAAACAACAGAGGTCCCAGGACAGAGCCTTGAGGCACTCCACTTACAACATTTTCCCACTCTGACTTGATTCCATTTATATTAAGACAGTGAGAGGTTGTGTTAACCGGAGCTCCTGAGTGTTGTTATATTATCATAGCAATATGGAAGTTGTAGTGAAGGACCTGGTGACTCTAGTGGGAGCCCTGAGGACAGAGTTGGACTCTCTGCGGGAGGAGGTGCGTCAGCTTAAAAAACAACGAGAAGTAACGAAGGAGGAGACCAGCAGTAAAGGGACCTCGTCTTGGAGAGTTGCGAAAGACAGGGGCCTTAAGAAGACTTTGATAAAGCCGCCTTCAAATGCCATAGCAACTTCAAATTCATTTGACGTTTTGGAGGACGAGTGCTGTGGAGAGACTGTGGATCGCGCAAAAGGGAAAGCAACGAAGAGAAAGGAAGCGCAGGCCCCTCAGAAAGTAAAGGAAGTACCTAAGCAAACATTAGTTGTGGGAGATTCCCAGATAAGGTATTTGGATAGAACGTTTTGTGCTAGAGATAGGGGGAACAGGTTAAGGGTTTGCTATCCCGGAGCTGGCATTGGTGATATTATAAACAACATGAATGATATTATGGCTGGTAATGGGAACAATCCCATTATTTGCATTAGCGTGGGAGGAAATGATGTTGGTCGAGTCAGGAGTGAGGAACTGATTCAGAGGTATAAAACAGCCATAGTTAGTTAGGAGCAAGGGACGAATCCCGATCATATGTGGCATTCTTCCAAGAAAGGGAGTGGGAAATGAATGGATATCGAGGGCACTTGGTGTCAATTGCCGGCTGGAAAGATATTGCAAATCAAATGCAATATCTTTCATAGACAACTGGGAACACTTCTATGGAAGAAATGAAATGTATGCTCGTGATGGGGTGCATCTATCGAGAGCTGGGGTTGTTGCTGTTGCGAACTCGCTAGAAGAAGTGGTTAGAGGTGTTTGTTTGGGTTTAAACTGTTAGTAGATAGAGGTATGGGAATTGATTTGGAGGAAGGAGGTAATAAAAGTATGTGTTTGTGGGAGAAAGGAATTGGCAAAACGATCAGGGAAAGAGAAGGTCCGCAAAATAACAATTCACTTAGGGTATATTACACTAACAGTAGAAGTCTAAGAAATAAAATTAACGAATTAAATGCTCTTGTCTGCACAGAAAAAATAGATATTATTGCACTTACCGAAACGTGGATGAATGTAGAAAATAGAGAACTATTAGCTGAATATCAAATATATGGATTTAAACTATTTCACACAGATAGATATATTAGACGAGGAGGTGGAGTAGCCATATATGTTAGGGATAATTTGAAATGTAGTCTCAAAGAGGGAATCAAAACAGAGCCACACACAGAAACTATTTGGATTGAATTAAACGAAAAAGCTAATAATATTATAATAGGAGTAATATATAGGCCACCAAATTTAGACAGAATGGAAGCAAAGCATCTATGGGATGAAATATCTAGAGCATCTAGATCTAACAGTATTTATGTCATGGGTGACTTTAATTTTAGCGGAATAAACTGGTTGAACAAAACAGGGAATAGTGAAGCAGAAGATTTTCTAGAATTAATTGACGATTGCTTTCTTACGCAACACATTAAGGAATCAACACGGGAAAATAATATTTTAGATTTAGTGTTAACTAACAGGGAAACGCAAATTAATGACATCGAAATAGGGAGTGAGCTAGGGAGCAGTGATCACAAAGAAATCAGATTTAGCATAGAATGGAATTGACCAGTAGGAGAAAATTCTGTTAAAGTGCCAGATTTTCGAAAAGCTGATTTTAATAGCCTAAGAAATTTTTTGGGTCAAATTGATTGGAAAGGCTTGGGTATGGGGTGTGGGCCGGTCTTGGAGCGAGACATGAACCCAGCGATAGGTGACTTAAATGGGGATTTCGATGTGGATTCAATATATAACTTATTTAAGAATATTCTAAACAAAGCACAGGAACGTAGTATACCATACAAATTGAATAGATCGTATACTAATGACCCAAAGTGGATAACAAAGAATTTGAAGAACCTTATAGGTAAAAAGAGAGCTTGGTACAAAAGGATTAAAAATGGGGAGGTCACTTTAGAACAGGAATTCGTACAACTGGTTAGAAATGTTAAAAAAGAGATAAGGAAAGCAAAAAGAAACTATGAAGTTCGCATAGCAGGGCAAGCAAAGACAAATCCTAAAGGGTTTTTTCAGTTATATCGTACTAAGACTAGGGAAAGGATAGGTCCATTAAAAACTGAGACAGGTCAAATAACAGATAGTGATGAAGAGATGAGTAGTATTTTTAATAAATATTTTGTATCTGTATTTACTAAAGAGGAACTTAACAATATGCCTTCAGCCGAACAAGTCTATGTGGGTGGGGACGAGGACAGGTTGACGAGTTTAGCAGTTACCAGGGAGGATGTTCTTAAACAAATAGTAAAACTCAAACCAAACAAATCCCCAGGGCCGGATGAAGTGTTTGCTAGGGTGCTTAAAGAATGCAAAGAGGAGCTTTGTGACCCACTGTCAACCATATTTAATAAATCAATAGAGTCAGGCAGAGTGCCAGAGTTTTGGAAAGTTGCTAATGTGATACCAGTTTTTAAGAAAGGAGATAGATCACTTGCGTCTAACTATCGACCAATTAGCCTAACGTCTATTGTGGGAAAGTTACTCGAATCTATAATAGCAAATAAAATTCGTCTTCATCTTGAAAAACATAAATTAATAATTGAGTCGCAACATGGTTTTATAAATGGCCGTTCATGTTTAACAAATTTGTTATCTTTTTATTCTAGCATTGTTGAGGCAGTTGATAGTGGTAAGGATTGCGATGTTGTATACCTTGACTTTAGCAAAGCTTTTGATACAGTGCCACATGAAAGACTGATTAAAAAAATAGAGTCTCATGGTATTGGGGGTGCTATATTAAGCTGGATTAGGGCATGGCTATACCAAAGGAAACAGAGAGTTAGTATAAATGGAATCAAGTCAGAGTGGGAAAATGTTGTAAGTGGAGTGCCTCAAGGCTCTGTCCTGGGACCTCTGTTGTTTATAATATATATAAATGATTTAGATTCAGGTTTGAGTAGCAACATTTGCAAATTTGCCGATGATACGAAAATCGGTAGGGAAATTAATTCGGAGGAGGACTCACTATCACTGCAAGTTGATCTAGATAGGGTTTTGAAATGGTCAAAGGATTGGCAGATGCAGTTTAATGCTGATAAATGTAAAGTTCTGAGGTTAGGTAATGATGATAGAGTTACAAGATACGAGCTAGATGGTGTTGTGATTGCGAAGTCGGATTGCGAAAGGGATCTGGGAGTTATGATTAGTAAGAATTTAAAACAAAAGGATCAATGCATAAATGTTCGTAATAAGGCAAATCGGACACTTGGATTTATTAATCGCAGCGTTAGTAACAAGACACTGGTGTGGTTCTCAAGCTATATCTTGCTCTAGTTAGGCCCCATTTAGATTATGCAGTTCAGTTTTGGTCGCCATATTATAGAATGGATATAAATTCACTTGAACGTGTCCAGCGTAGGATGACTAAGTTAATTCCCCAAATTAGAAATCTTTCATATGAAGAAAGATTAACAAAGCTTAAGTTGCATTCACTGGAAAGGCGAAGAGTTAGGGGTGACATGATAGAGGTTTACAAGTGGATGAATGGACATAACCGGGGGGATATTAATAGGGTATTAAAAGTATCAACACAGGACAGAACACGAAACAATGGATATAAATTGGATAAGTTTAGATTTAGGAAAGACTTGGGTAAATACTGGTTCAGTAACAGGGTTGTTGATTTGTGGAACCAATTGCCGCGTAACATTGTGGAGGTGGGGTCCCTCGATTGTTTCAAGCACGGGTTGGACAAGTATATGAGTGGGATTGGGTGGTTATAGAATAGGAGCTGCCTCGTATGGGCCAATAGGCCTTCTGCAGTTACCTTTGTTCTTATGTTCTTATGTTCTTAACTCTCTGTTTCCTTTGGTATAGCCATGCCCTAATCCAGCTTAATATAGCACCCCCAATACCATGAGACTCTATCTTTTTAATCAGTCTTTCATGTGGCACTGTATCAAAAGCTTTGCTAAAGTCAAGGTACACAACATCACAATCCTTACCACTATCAACTGCCTCAACTATGCTAGAATAAAAAGATAACAAATAAGAACATAAGAACAAAGGTAACTGCAGAAGGCCTATTGGCCCATACGAGGCAGCTCCTATTCTATAACCACCCAATCCCACTCATATACTTGTCCAACCCGTGCTTGAAACAATCGAGGGACCCCACCTCCACAATGTTACGCGGCAATTGGTTCCACAAATCAACAACCCTGTTACTGAACCAGTATTTACCCAAGTCTTTCCTAAATCTAAACTTATCCAATTTATACCCATTGTTTCGTGTTCTGTCCTGTGTTGATACTTTTAATACCCTATTAATATCCCCCCGGTTATGTCCATTCATCCACTTGTAAACCTCTATCATGTCACCCCTAACTCTTCGCCTTTCCAGTGAATGCAACTTAAGCTTTGTTAATCTTTCTTCATATGAAAGATTTCTAATTTGGGGAATTAACTTAGTCATCCTACGCTGGACACGTTCAAGTGAATTTATATCCATTCTATAATATGGCGACCAAAACTGAACTGCATAATCTAAATGGGGCCTAACTAGAGCAAGATATAGCTTGAGAACCACACCAGGTGTCTTGTTACTAACGCTGCGATTAATAAATCCAAGTGTCCGATTTGCCTTATTACGAACATTTATGCATTGATCTTTTTGTTTTAAATTCTTACTAATCATAACTCCCAGATCCCTTTCGCAATCCGACTCCGCAATCACAACACCATCTAGCTCGTATCTTGTAACTCTATCATCATTACCTAACCTCAGAACTTTACATTTATCAGCATTAAACTGCATCTGCCAATCCTTTGACCATTTCAAAACCCTATCTAGATCAACTTGAAGTGATAGTGAGTCCTCCTCCGAATTAATTTCCCTACCGATTTTCGTATCATCGGCAAATTTGCAAATGTTGCTACTCAAACCTGAATCTAAATCATTTATATATACTATAAACAACAGAGGTCCCAGGACAGAGCCTTGAGGCACTCCACTTACAACATTTTCCCACTCTGACTTGATTCCATTTATACTAACTCTCTGTTTCCTTTGGTATAGCCATGCCCTAATCCAGCTTAATATAGCACCCCCAATACCATGAGACTCTATCTTTTTAATCAGTCTTTCATGTGGCACTGTATCAAAAGCTTTGCTAAAGTCAAGGTATACAACATCGCAATCCTTACCACTATCAACTGCCTCAACAATGCTAGAATAAAAAGATAACAAATTTGTTAAACATGAACGGCCATTTATAAAACCATGTTGCGACTCAATTATTAAATTACGTTTTTCAAGATGAAGACGAATTTTATTTGCTATTATAGATTCGAGTAACTTTCCCACAATAGACGTTAGGCTAATTGGTCGATAGTTACACGCAAGTGATCTATCTCCTTTCTTAAAAACTGGTATCACATTAGCAACTTTCCAAAACTCTGGCACTCTGCCTGACTCTATTGATTTATTAAATATGGTTGACAGTGGGTCACAAAGCAATATGGAAGTTGTAGTTAAGGACCTGGTGACTCTAGTGGGAGCCCTGAGGACAGAGTTGGACTTTCTGCGGGAGGAGGTGCGTCAGCTTAAAGAACAACGAGAAGTAACGAAGGAGGAGACCAGCAGTAAAGGGACCTCGTCTTGGAGAGTTGTGAAAGACAGGGGCCTTAAGAAGACTTTGATAAAGCCGCCTTCAAACGCCATAGCAACCTCTAATTCATTTGACGTTTTGGAGGACGAGTGCTGTGGAGAGACTGTGGATCGCGCAAAAGGGAAAGCAACGAAGAGAAAGGAAGCGCAGGCCCCTCAGAGGGTAAAGGAAGTACCTAAGCAAACATTAGTTGTGGGAGATTCCCAGATAAGGTATTTGGATAGAACGTTTTGTGCTAGAGATAGGGGGAACAGGTTAAGGGTTTGCTATCCCGGAGCTGGCATTGGTGATATTATAAACAACATGAATGATATTATGGCTGGTAATGGGAACAATCCCATTATTTGCATTAGCGTGGGAGGAAATGATGTTGGTCGAGTTAGGAGTGAGGAACTGATTCAGAGGTATAAAACAGCCATAGAGTTAGTTAGGAGCAAGGGAGGAATCCCGATCATATGTGGCATTCTTCCAAGAAAGGGAGTGGGAAATGAATGGATATCGAGGGCACTTGGTGTCAATTGCCGGCTGGAAAGATATTGCAAATCAAATGCAATATCTTTCATAGACAACTGGGAACACTTCTATGGAAGAAATGAAATGTATGCTCGTGATGGGCTGCATCTATCGAGAGCTGGGGTTGTTGCTGTTGCGAACTCGTTAGAAGAAGTGGTTAGAGGTGTTTGTTTGGGTTTAAACTGTTAGTAGATAGAGGTATGGGAATTGATTTGGAGGAAGGAGGTAATAAAAGTATGTGTTTGTGGGAGAAAGGAATTGGCAAAACGACCAGGGAAAGAGAAGGTCCGCAAAATAACAATTCACTTAGGGTATATTACACTAACAGTAGAAGTCAAAGAAATAAAATTAACGAATTAAATGCTCTTGTCTGCACAGAAAAAATAGATATTATTGCACTTACCGAAACGTGGATGAATGTAGAAAATAGAGAACTATTAGCTGAATATCAAATATATGGATTTAAACTATTTCACACAGATAGATATATTAGACGAGGAGGTGGAGTAGCCATATATGTTAGGGACAATTTGAAATGTAGTCTCAAAGAGGGAATCAAAACAGAGCCACGCACAGAAACTATTTGGATTGAATTAAACGAAAAAGCTAATAATATTATAATAGGAGTAATATATAGGCCACCAAATTTAGACAGAATGGAAGCAAAGCATCTATGGGATGAAATATCTAGAGCATCTAGATCTAACAGTATTTATGTCATGGGTGACTTTAATTTTAGCGGAATAAACTGGTTGAACAAAACAGGGAATAGTGAAGCAGAAGATTTTCTAGAATTAATTGACGATTGCTTTCTTACGCAACACATTAAGGAACCAACACGGGAAAATAATATTTTAGATTTAGTGTTAACTAACAGGGAAACGCAAATTAATGACATCGAAATAGGGAGTGAGCTAGGGAGCAGTGATCACAAAGAAATCAGATTTAGCATAGAATGGAATAGACCAGTAGGAGAAAATTCTGTTAAAGTGCCAGATTTTCGTAAAGCTGATTTTAATAGCCTAAGAAATTTTTTGGGTCAAATTGATTGGAAAGTCTTGGGTATGGGGTGTGGGCCGGTCTTGGAGCGAGACATGAACCCAGCGATAGGTGACTTAAATGGGGATTTCGATGTGGATTCAATATATAACTTATTTAAGAATATTCTAAACAAAGCACAGGAACGTAGTATACCATACAAATTGAATAGATCGAATACTAATGACCCAAAGTGGATAACAAAGAATTTGAAGAACCTTATAGGTAAAAAGAGAGCTTGGTACAAAAGGATTAAAAATGGGGAGGTCACTTTAGAACAGGAATTCGTACAACTGGTTAGAAATGTTAAAAAAGAGATAAGGAAAGCAAAAAGAAACTATGAAGTTCGCATAGCAGGGCAAGCAAAGACAAATCCTAAAGGGTTTTTTCAGTTATATCGTACTAAGACTAGGGAAAGGATAGGTCCATTAAAAACTGAGACAGGTCAAATAACAGATAGTGATGAAGAGATGAGTAGTATTTTTAATAAATATTTTGTATCTGTATTTACTAAAGAGGAACTTAACAATATGCCTTCAGCCGAACAAGTCTATGTGGGTGGGGACGAGGACAGGTTGACGAGTTTAACAGTTACCAGGGAGGATGTTCTTAAACAAATAGTAAAACTCAAACCAAACAAATCCCCAGGGCCGGATGATTTGTTAAACATGAACGGCCATTTATAAAACCATGGTGCCGGATGGCAGCTGAAGCCAAAAACAAGGCCTGGAGAAGATTTAAACGGCATCCCTCGGCTCATGGTCAAAGGATTGGCAGATGCAGTTTAATGCTGATAAATGTAAAGTTCTGAGGTTAGGTAATGATGATAGAGTTACAAGATACGAGCTAGATGGTGTTGTGATTGCGAAGTCGGATTGCGAAAGGGATCTGGGAGTTATGATTAGTAAGAATTTAAAACAAAAGGATCAATGCATAAATGTTCGTAATAAGGCAAATCGGACACTTGGATTTATTAATCGCAGCGTTAGTAACAAGACACCTGGTGTGGTTCTCAAGCTATATCTTGCGCTAGTTAGGCCCCATTTAGATTATGCAGTTCAGTTTTGGTCGCCATATTATAGAATGGATATAAATTCACTTGAACGTGTCCAGCGTAGGATGACTAAGTTAATTCCCCAAATTAGAAATCTTTCATATGAAGAAAGATTAACAAAGCTTAAGTTGCATTCACTGGAAAGGCGAAGAGTTAGGGGTGACATGATAGAGGTTTACAAGTGGATGAATGGACATAACCGGGGGGATATTAATAGGGTATTAAAAGTATCAACACAGGACAGAACACGAAACAATGGGTATAAATTGGATAAGTTTAGATTTAGGAAAGACTTGGGTAAATACTGGTTCAGTAACAGGGTTGTTGATTTGTGGAACCAATTGCCGCGTAACATTGTGGAGGTGGGGTCCCTCGATTGTTTCAAGCACGGGTTGGACAAGTATATGAGTGGGATTGGGTGGTTATAGAATAGGAGCTGCCTCGTGTGGGCCAATAGGCCTTCTGCAGTTACCTTTGTTCTTATGTTCTTATGTTCATAACAGAAACATTCATAGACAATCTTGTCGAATAATGAAAGAAGTTCAAAAGTGGGCTATATCCAGATGGGAATCCGAAACTCGAAGAAAACTTGCATCTGGAAGGGTTGGATCCAAGGTCTGGTGGTCCCTGGTGAAGGATCGGCAGGGGTACTCATCTGAGGACACAATCCCACCTCTAAACAGAGAAGATGGTACTGTGGCAACCAGCAATCAGGAGAAGGCTGATTTACTGGCAAACCACTTTGCTTCCAAGATGCAGGTCCCTGATCCTGAACGTCAGTCTCCACAGTTTGCCCCATGCACTGTGTCTAGGTTGACTGAAGTGGTTATAAATCAGGCTGAAGTTCTCCATCTCCTTAACACGCTAGACACAAGCAAAGCTGTGGGGCCAGATAAGGTCAGTCCAAGACTACTACGCTGCTGCGCTGACCTGTTGGCTCCACCTCTCACGAGCCTCTTCCAATTGTGCCTAGTTCAAGGAATTTGGCCCTCCTTATGGAAGAAGGCAGACTTTGCTCCAGTGCACAAAAAGAAGAGCCGCTCAGTAGTTGGTAACTACAGACCTGTGTCACTGCTTTCCATTACTGGCAAGATCCTAGAATCATTAATTGCTCAGCAAATGATATCATTTTTTGACCGTCATCGGCTAATTTGTGATCGACAGTATGGTTTTAGAAAAGGCCGATCTGCTGCTGATCTTTTGCTAAATCTCTCCTCTAAGTGGCATCAGTCACTGGATGAGTCCAAGATCAGCTGTGTTGTTGCTCTAGATATAGCAGGAGCCTTTGATTGGGTCTGGCACTCTGGATTAGCAGTGAAGCTTCAAGCTTTAGGCATTGCAGGCTCCATCTTAGTGTTATTAAAAGACTACCTTCAAGAACGGACTCTTAGGGTGGTCCTCAATGGAGCAGAATCCGATAGCCACTCAATTGGTGCCAGCGTTCCACAGGGTAGTGTGCTTGGCCCTCTGCTGTGGAATGTTTATTTCAACGATCTTCTTCATCTCATTTCTGAAGCTCAAGCCCATGCTGATGACTGTACTCTAACCTTTACATACAGAAAGGAGGAAATGCTAACTGCTGCAATAATCATTAATCACAAACTTTCAGCATCTCCTGGGGTAGGAGATGGCAGGTCACATTTGCGGCTGAGAAGACTCAAGCGATGATGATAACTAGACTGCACATGGCGAATCAGACAGAACTGCAAATGGGTGGCAAATCCCTAGAGTTCACAGAAGAATTTGACATCTTGGGAATGAAGTTCGACTCTTCAATGACAACGAAGAGCCATGTGCTAAACCTAGCTAAAAAGGCAGCCAGGAAACTTACAGCACTACGGCGCATCTTATATCTTCTTGACAGCAAGGGATGCAAAACCTTGTATGAAGCACAAGTTCGCTCCCATCTTGAATATGCACCCCTTTCCTGGATTGCCTGCCCCCCCCATCTTTCGTCAGACTGTTGGACAAAGTAGAGAAACGGGCTAGAAGGCTTATCTCTAGTCTTGACCAAGTCTGGTGGGAACGGTCTGAACATCAGAGCCTGCAACACCGTCGGGACGTTGTTGGTCTTACTGTTATGTACAAGGCCAACATCCTCAAAGTTCCACACTTGGCCCAACTCCGTGGAGTACCAGTAGTTCCCACTCGTAACACTAGGCTCTCAACCTTCAACAGTCTCATGCTTGAAGTGCCATTCTCAAGAACATCACTCCATCAGCGTTCATTCCTTCCGAGGCTTACTCGCATCTGGAACTTGTTCGCTCAACAGATTGATACACGGGAGATCAGGTCAACTGTTCACATGAAGACTTTGGCACACAGCTGGCTACAAGCTCATCCTGTTCCTTATATGATTGTTACTTAATGTTTTTTTAATGAATAACGGCTATTCCTGCTAAAGCAAATAATAACAGGCTCATGAAATAAATGGGCATCTAGGAGTAGGTTTCAACTTTTTTTTTTTGAGATATATACAAGAGTTGCTACATTCTTGTACAGCCACTAGTACGCGTAGCGTTTCGGGCAAGTCCTTAATCCTAAGGGTCCCTGGAATACGATCCCCTGCCGTGAAGAATCGTTTTTTCATCCAAGTACACATTTTACTGTTGCGTTAAACAGAGGCTACAGTTAAGGAATTTCGCCCAGTAAATCCTCCCCGGCCAGGATACGAACCCATGACATAGCGCTCGCGGAACGCCAGGCGAGTGTCTTACCACTACACCACGGAGACTGCTAACTTAGCTTACATAAGTTAAATGTATGATAGTTTCCAATGTGTTAGTTTCAAAGTATACTCTTATGAAATAAATGAGTTTCTAGGTGTAGGCTTCAGATGAGCTGAGGTAGGATAACAGCTCTTGCTTGCAGTTTCACTAGGTATGTTATTAGGCATCCCTTATGAATCCTAGTCTTAATTTAAAAAAAAGAGAGAAAGAGAGAGAGGGGGTGAGAGAGAGAGAGAGAGAGGGGGTGAGAGAGAGAGAGAGAGAGAGGGGGAGAGAGAGAGAGAGAGAGGGGGGGAGAGAGAGAGACAGAGAGAGAGAGGGGGGGGGAGAAAGAGAGAGAGAGAGAGAGGGGGGGGGTGTTCCATCAGCAAATCGGTGCATGCTCAACCCATTTATGTGGTAATCCCTGTTCATCTTGAAATTATGTTCCTAAAAAATTGCTTAAATTCAGGTACCTCAATTCTCTTATGTGCAATGTACAGACCTCTATGGCAGGGTGCTTCCCCAATCAACTTTCTGATGGACAACCTAGACTCGTTGCTAGATTATAATTGTAGTTGACCTCAACCAGTATCTTATACAGAGGGATTTTGATGAACACTTAGCAGTTTTTAACCTTGAAAATTTTGTGAGCTTTCCTACCCACATGTCAGGCTCTTCGCTCGATCCTGTCGTAACTGACCTTCCTGAAAGTATTGTTTTATTCATTGCAGACTTCTGGGATATGTTGGTTCTTCAAACCACCATGCTATCTTTACTACACTGGCTATCCCGACATATCGAGGTGAAGAATCTGTTCGTATTACCTGGTTTTGAGACAGGGAACTGGCCAGCTCCTCGTGTAGAGCTTGAAGTAACTGATTGGAATGCCTTGCTCCAGGGAAACGTGAACAGCCAAGTAAACGCTTTCACCAGTCATATACTGGACCTCCAGTATAGCCATATCCCTCTTGGCAGTATGTGACCAAACCCACTGATCAGCCTGGGTTTGGATATTTCTGCCAGATGGCAGTTGAAGCCAATAACAAGGTCTGGGGGAGATTTAAACCTCATCCCTCGGTTCATAACAGAAACATTCATAGATAATCTTGTCGAATAATAAAAGAAGTTCAAAAGTGGGCTATATCCAGATGGGAATCCGGAACTCGAAGAAAACTTGCATCTGGAAGGGTTGGATCCAAGGTCTGGTGGTCTTTGGTGAAGGATCGACAGGGGTACTCATCTGAGGACACAATCCCGCCTCTAAACTGAGAAGATGGTACTGTGGCAACCAGCAATCAGGAGAAGGCTGCTCTACTGGCAAACCACTTTGCTGCCATGATGCAAGTTACTGATCCTGAACGTCAGCCTCCACATCTTGCCCCAAGCACTGTGTCTAGGATGACTGAAGTGGTTACAAAGCAGGCTCAAGTTCTCCATCTCCTTAACACGCTAGACACAAGCAAAGCTGTGGGGCCAGATAAGGTCAGTCCAAGATTACTACGCAGCTGCGCTGACCTGCGTACGAGATTACTTCTCCTTCTCCTGGCTCCACCTCTCACGTGCCTCTTCCAACTCTGCCTAGTTCAAGGAATGTGGCCCTCTTTATGGAAGAAGGCAGGCTTTGTTCCAGTGCACAAAAAGAAGAGCCGCTCACTACTTGGAAACTACAGACCAGTGTCACTGCTTTCCATTACTGACAAGATCCTAGAATCATTAATTACTCAGCAAATTATATCATTTTTTGACCATCATCGGCTAATTTGTAATCGACTGTACGGTTCTAGGAAAGGCCGATCTGCTTCTGATCTCTTGCTAAATCTCTGCACTAAGTGGCATCAGTCACTGGATAAGTCCAAGATCAGCTGTGTTGTTGCTCTAGATAAAGCAGGAGCCTTTGATCGGGTCTGGCAATCTGGATTAGTAGTGAAGATTCAAGCTTTAGGCATTGAAGGCTCCATCTTAGTGTTATTAAATGACTACCTTCAAGAACGGACTCAATGGAGCAGAATCCGATAGCCACTCAATTGGTGCCAGCATTCCACAGGGTACTGTGCTTGGCCCTCTGCTGTGGGATGTTTATTTCAACGATCTGCTTCATCTCATTCCCCCCCTTCCTGTCCAGCTCGTTGCTGCCGTGAGGGGGCTTGGTGGGCGGCTGCTCGAGTGTGTTGCTCCTTGGAGTAGTCCCCCCTGTCCTTTTGTAGCCTTATGCTCTTGCTGTTTTCCTCTTAAATTTTGCTGGACGCCTTTTCCTTTTCCTTTTGTTTCGTTTTTCTTCCCCTCTCTTCTCCTTTCTCGTTGTCATTTCCTGCTGACCTTGTGCCTGTTTTGATCATTCTTTTGGCCTTCTTTTGTTTTGACGCCCGGGTGCTTGAGGAGGCATACTCTTGCACCCGTAGAACTTTAGTACCCAACGTCTCGAGCAAGGGGAACCTTTTATTGTCAATCCCCTTTTCGTCACTGAACCCGATCTCAACGGACTGACGGTTGTTAAGGTGGCGTTTGTGGGGCGTACACTCACGACGCACACCTGGGGGGCCCCGGCTTAATCGGCAATAGCTTCTTGTTGGGTGTTCTGCCTCTAATTGTGGTTCCATGGTGGGTGTGGGGGCACATTCGTGAGTGAAAGTGTTTCGTTTCGTATCTATGTTGATGAATGTTCCTCTTGTACCCTCTCAGGCTCGTGGGGTGGGCGACCAAGCCCCCGAGTCGGACTGTATTGGAAGACCAGGCTCTGTAGCCCCCGCTGCGTTGGGTCCCCACCTTTCTCCTCCTTTGGCCTCTCTGACTACTCCCCTCGGCTCCCCTTCCTCCTCTGTGGTTGAGTCGAGCCCCAAGCCCCCAGTGGTCCCTCGTTCCCTGGCACGGCTCAGTCTCTAGTTGTGAATACTGCGCCTATTAACCACTCTCTCTTTGGGGGTTCTCAACGCCGTCCTCGACACGGCCGCACTCGCTCGATTCCTTCCCGTTCTGATGTCTATCAAGCCTTGTTTGGTCCCGCTTCGTGGGCCAAATACTTCGATCTCCTCCCTCTTGATTCTGCGCCTCCTGACGATTTCTCCCTTCAAAGGCACCTTGTTGATTCCGTAGATGCCTCTGTCACCTTCAACCCCACCCATCTCGGTACACGTGTCGTTGTTGCTCCTTCTCAGGATGCGGCCTCCAGCTTGGCTGCTTTATTCTGCCTTGGCGAGACCCCTGTTTGGGTCTCCAAGAACGCTCGGTTGAAGGCCAGTTTTGGCACTTATTTGGCACTATTCCGCCCCATGTTGCAACAGATGCTCGGAATCTGCAGGACTGCCACGATGATATTCAGCATATCCTTGAGGCCAAGGGCCATTCTGTCCTCCAGATAGACACGTTTACTCGTCCCCCCTCGTGGTCGTCGCCGTCAGCCCCTTTGGGTTGTGAAGATTACTTTTGATGGTAGGACCTTTCCGCCCACTGTCATTCCTGCTGGTGCCAGGTGCTCTGTCCAGGAGTACATTCCTTCTCCTAGGCTCTGTAACAAGTGCTGGAGGTTTAGGCATGGTGCCCTCTGCTGCTCTGGGACTGTCTCTCTCTGTTCTTTGTGGGGAGCGATGGTCACTCTAAGTCGGAGTGCACTTCTCCCCAGGCTCGCTGCCTCAACTGCGGTGAGGCCCATCCTACCTTCTCCCGTGCCTGTATCCATTACAAGCTTTAGGCAGACGTCCTCAACTTGAAGCACCGGGAACGTTTATCTTTTCCCGAGGCGAGGCGCCAGGTTCGCCGGCTCCCGCCTTATGCTAACGTCTCTTATGCTTGCGTGTTGCGCTCTTCCTCTCCTCGTCCTTCCCACCTTCCTCAGACTCACAACCGTTTTTGGGCCTTAAACCCTGATACGCCCACTGCCCCCTCCTCTGTTCCTTTGAATTCTGTCCCAAAGGGTCCCTCTCCTGGTCCTCTGTCTATGGTTCCCCTTCTTTCTGCCCAGTCTGTCATGTCTCCTGTGTCTTCTTCCTCGTCTCCCTCCGATCCTCCTTCCCGTTCTTCTCCTCCATCTATTGACTCTCCCCGCCGCCTGTCCGTGCGGGATAATGTCCATCGCTCTCCTAACGGCCGTCGTGTGTGCTCTCGTTCAGCTTCTCCTGTTGAGACAGTGGAATCCGTTGCCCAGTACGTAGTTGCTGGGACACCTGTCTCTTTAAGTCAGAAGCATATGCCTGGCTCCTCTTCTTCCTCCTTCCCGAGGAAGGCTTCGCTTTCTTCCTCAGCCCCTACTTCTGACCCTATCGCTGCTTCCCCTCCCATTTCGGTGGTTGCGCCCCCTGTTTCTGCTATTGAGATTTCTTTGGTCCCTGCTTCCCTCTCAGTTGCTGCCCTTGCTGAGGTGCGCTCCCCTCTTTCTACTCCCCCTCTTCTTGCTGCTGTCCTTGACTGCTCCTCTCGGTTGCCTCCTCCTCCTCCTCCTCCGGACCCCGCCTGTCCACCTCTGGTCTGTTCTCCCGCTTCCTTTCCTCCGTCTTTGCTCAGTTTGCCCATGCCCCCTAACCCTGACTTTGCTGACCCAGATCCCGACCCTGATCTTCTTTTATGTGCTATGTTGCTCTTTCACCTTTGTTTCTTACTTGTTCTCTGTTGTTGTCCTTTCTCTTCTCGTCGTTGTCTATTCATCAATGGAACGTTCGGGGTTATTACGCCAATTTCCTTGAACTCCAACTTCTGATTTTGCGATTTTTACCCCTTTGTGTCTGTCTCCAGGCTTGGTGCTCGTCCTGGTCGCTTTTGTGGCTATTCCTTTCTCTCCCCCCCCCCCAGCTATTGCTGGGGCTCCTAACTCTTCTGCTCTCTTGATTCGGTCTGATGTTCCCTTTGTCCGCTTACTTTTTCCTTCGCCTCTCCATTGTTTTACTGTTCGTATATTTGTGGGGAAATGGTACACTGTTTGTTCCATTTATCTCCCCCCAGTGTCCTGCTTTCTCTTCCTGATCTGAAACACGTACTGGACTCCTTGCCGGAGCCTGTGCTCCTGCTGGGTGATTTCAATTGTCCTCGTTCTTTTTAGGGTGATGTTCTGACGAACACCCGAGGTCGCCTTCTTGAGCCGTGTATCCTCTCTTCTTCCCTGTCTCTTCTGAATTCTGGTGATCCCACGCATTTAGACTCTCAGACTCGCACCCTTTCCTGTCTTGATCTTTCTCTTTTCTCGTCTTCTCTTTACTAAGATTTCACGTGGCAGGTTCTTGATGACCTCCATGGCAGTGACCATTTCCCCATCCTTGTTACCTTTTTCTCTTTTCACCCTCCCCTCTCCTTCCCTAGGTGGCAGTTTGCTAAAGCGGACTGGAACCTATTTACCCTCAGTGCTGCTCTCTCTAACCTCTCCCTTCTGCCTCTCCCTCGCTCTCTCCTCCTTTTTCATGACACTGTCTTCGACGCTGCCCTCCGCTCTATTCCTCTTGGGGTCCACGGAAGTGCGTTCCATGGTGGAATGCAGACTGTGCTCAGGCTGTCCCCTGTAAGCGTGCAGCCTGGAAGAGACACCGCCGTCGGCAGACGGCCGATTCTTTTCTTTTCTTTCAGAAGGCGAGTGCGGCTGCCCATAGGGCCATCCGTATGGCTAAACGTAAATGTTGGGCATCTTATGTCTCCACCATTATGTCCGAAACTCTTCTGCCACAGATCTGGAAGCATATCTGCAAGATAGCGGGTAAGTTTGTTCCCGATGTTTCACCGGTCCTTCACCTCCATGGTACTCTTGTGGCGGACCCGTTGCGGGTCGCTACCGAACTAGGTAGCTCGAACTATTCTTAATCCGGATAGACCTGCGTTCGAGCCTGTCGCATCGGTTGCAACTACAGGGCACAGATATTTTTTTAGCCAACCAGTTGAGGTGGATGGTAGAGGAACGGTCTCGCTTCGTGCAGGTCGGCGTTCAATCCCCGACCGTCCAAGTGGTTGGGCACCATTCCTTTGTCCCCGTCCCATCCCAAATCCTTATCCTGACCCACGTCCAAGTGCTAAATAATCCTAATGGCTTGGCGCTTTTGCCTGAGAGTTCCCTTCCCTTGTCACTTATTTATGTATATTAATTAGATTTAGGAAGAGTCGTTGTCAGACCCGGTGTTCACGCGGTCACCAGTTCGAGCTCAACCCTAGTTGTGAGTGCTTCCGTTTTTTTGTGGACGCCGTCGTAGCCCAGCTGTGGGAGCGTCCTCAGTGGCCTTGCAGTCTGGAGTTCCACCCAGTGATAAGGGCAAGGCTTCTCTTACTGTTCACTTAATATATGCTCGGAAGACGGGGCACCATGAGCGTAGCTCTCATCATGTAACTACACTTAGGTAATTACATAGGTAATTACACACACACACACAGTAGCCGTGAGCCGGTAGGGGGACACACACGATTAGTGAGGTCCGCGGAAATTCGTCAATTTCTCGGAACATTGAAGGAGTTTAGAGGCTAGATCATAGTATTTGGCCTCTCGCAGTGTGTAGCTAGCAGGGTGCAACATAGCCTAGTCATATCGCTAGCGATAGTGCGAAGATTTGGCGAAGAAACCAAAGTGGAGCTAGTGGCATCACATGTAAGTGTGCGACCTGACCGCGTGGGACGCCCCGCCTTGGAACTACCTGATTGTGTTGTTGAGTGGTGACTGTGATCAGTGGTACAGTAAATTAGTGAACTGTTACACAACGATACGGTGACTGACTCCAAAGCTTTGTGTAGACAGAGAAGAACCGACCTCATCAATCTACTAGCACTTAGTGAATCACCTAGTGGGAGACAACGACGGATAACCATCGTCATCATACATCGTCCTTACTTATCTAGTTGTGTGAGTGGAGGCAGACTGGTATGTACCCCCTCTCTGGTCAATTAATCAGGTGTACAGATTGAGGTAAAATATTATCAAATTCTTGTTCAGGATATCATATATATTTAAAAATCTCAGGGTGGCTCATTTAGGTAGAGGTAACGCTTAAGCGATCTCTTGACACATACACGCACGCCCGCCCACGTACGTATGCATGCACACAAGCGTGCACACGCTAAAACAGACACACACATACGTGCGCACACACACACACAAACGTTCAGTCAGGGGAAAAGGCATTAACACCTGGGATCAGGGGATAGGACCTTACTACCCCCCCCCCTCTTAACCTCCCCCCCCCCCATCTGACCTGACCTGACCTGGTCGCCATCTCCGCCCCCCCACCCCCAGTCCCCCGCATCCCCCATACACACACTCTTCCCCTCCCCACTCTCTCCCCCTCCCACTCCCTCTCTCCCACTCTCTCTCTCTCTCCCACTCTCTATCTCTCTCCCACTCTCTATCTCTCTCCCACTCTCTCTCTCTCCCACTCTCTATCTCTCTCCCACTCTCTCTCTCTCCCACTCTCTATCTCTCTTCCACTCTCTCTCCCTCTCCCACTCTCTCTCCCTTACGGAAGTTACGATGGAAGGGCCCTTGGGAATGAGTGACCACAGTGTATTGAACTTTGAGTACCTGGTAGAGCTAGGACTTATCTCCCCCAAAAAAGAACTAGGAATCAAAAGGCTCGCATACCGAAAGGGGAATTATGAACAGATGAGAAGTTTCCTAAGTGAAATACCTTGGGACACAGACCTCAGAGATAAGTCAGTACAGGGTATGATGGACTATGTTACCCAAAAGTGTCAGGAGGCAGTAAACAGGTTTATCCCGGCCCAAAGGGAAAAATTAGAGAAGCAACAGAAGAATCCATGGTATAATAGGGCATGTATGGAAGTGAAAAAACTGAACAAAAGGGCGTGGAGGAACTTCCGGAATAACAGAACACCAGAAAGCAGAGAGAGATACCAGAGAACCAGGAATGAGTACGTCAGGGTGAGAAGAGAAGCAGAGAAAAGTTTTGAAAATGATATAGCAAACAAAGCCAAGACTGAACCAAAGCTACTCCACAGTCACATCAGAAGAAAAACAACAGTGATAAACAGGTATTGAAACTTCGAACAGGCGAGGACAGGTATACAGAGAATGACAGAGAGGTGTGTGAAGAACTCAACAAGAGGTTCCAGGAGGTCTTCACAATAGAACAAGGTGAGGTCACTGTGCTAGGAGAAAGGGAGGTAAACCAGGCGGCCTTGGAAGAGTTCGAAATTACGAGAGAGGAGGTCAAGAGACACCTGCTGGATCTGGATGTTAGAAAGGCTGTTGGTCCAGAAGGGATCTCACCATGGATACTGAAAGAGTGTGCAGAGGCACTTTGCTTGCCACTCTCCATAGTGTATAGTAAGTCACTGGAGACGGGAAACCTACCAGAAATATGGAAGACGGCGAATGTGGTCTCAATATACAAAAAGGGCGACAGGCAAGAGGCACTTAACTACAGGCCAGTGTCCTTGACTTGTATACCATGCAAGGTGATGGAGAAAATCGTGAGAAAAAACATGGTAACACATCTGGAGAGAAGGGACTTCGTGACAAATCGCCAACATGGGTTCAGGAAGGGTAAATCTTGCCTTACAGGCTTGATAGAATTCTACGATCAGGTGACAAAGATTAAGCAAGAGAGGGCTGGGCGGACTGCATTTTCTTGGATTGTTGGAAAGCCTTTGACACAGTACCGCATAAGAGGCTGGTACATAAGCTGGAGAGACAGGCAGGTGTAGCTGGTAAGGTGCTCCAGTGGATAAGGGAGTACCTAAGCAATAGGAAGCAGAGAGTTATAATGAGGGGTGAGACCTCCGATTGGCGTGAAGTCACCAGTGGAGTCCCACAGGGCTCTGTACTCGGTCCTATCTTGTTTCTGATATATGTAAATGATCTACCGGAGGGTATCGATTCATTTCTCTTAATGTTTGCGGACGATGCTAAAATTATGAGAAGGATTAAAACAGAAGAGGACTGTTTGAGGCTTCAAGAGGACCTAGACAAGCTGAAGGAATGGTCGAACAAATGGTTGTTAGAGTTTAACCCAACCAAATGTAATGTAATGAAGATAGGTGTAGGGAGCAGGAGGCCAGATATAAGGTATCATCTGGGAGAGGAAATTCTTCAGGAGTCAGAGAAGGAAAAAGACTTGGGGGTTGATATCATGCCAGACCTGTCTCCTGCAGCACATATCAAGCGGATAACATCAGCGGCATATGCCAGGCTGGCCAACATACGAACGGCATTCAGAAACTTGTGTAAAGAATCATTCAGAACTTTGTATACCACATATGTCAGGCCAATCCTGGAGTATGCAGCCCCAGCATGAAGTCCATATCTAGTCAATTCAATCAATTCAATTTCAACAATAAGAAGATTGACTGGGAAAAAATAAATGTAGACCTTGCAACCTTTCAATGGGAGACGGTCTTAAGCGACAAAACTACCACACAGGGCATAGCTCAACTGACAGCTGAAGCTTACAAGGTCTGCTTGAAGCACGTGCCTGTGAGGAGGGACAGAAAGAGGACCACTCTAGAAAGAGAACGCAGACGACTGTACAGGAGAAGGAAAAAAATAACGGAAATGCTTTGACACAACTATCACAAGCAAGGAAAACAAGCCTAAGCAGGGAGATTGAGGAAATAGAACAAACTTTGAAGCGGTCATATGAGTCTGAGGAAATGGAATTGGATCAGAAAGCTATACAAGAGATAAGGAAAAATCCGAAATATTTTTTCACATACTCAAAATCAAAATCCAAAACCTCGACCAGTATTGGACCGTTAATTACAAATGAAGGTACGTACACAGAGGACAACAAAGAGATTAGTGAAATTCTAAGAAGCCAGCATGAGGCTATGTTTAGCACACCAATAAACAACATGAAAGTTGATGACCCAGACAGCTTCTTTATGAATGACATTCAAGCTGCAGATAATATAACGGATATTACCACAAACTCGGAAGACTTTAAAAGAGAAATTGACAATATGCCTATGCACTCAGCTCCTGGGCCTGACTCATGGAATTCAATATTCATAAAGAAATGTAAAGTACCAGTAGCGAGAGCACTCAGCGTAATATGGAGAAAGAGCCTGGATACATGGGAGATACCAGCAGCACTTAAATCTGCAGATATAGCTCCGTTGCACAAGGGGGGGAGTAAAGCCTTGGCAAAATATTATAATCCAGTTGCACTAACATCACACATAATAAAAGTGTCTGAAAGAGTGATTATGAATCAAATTTCTAGTTTTATGGAAAACAATGAATTGCACAATCCAGGACAACATGGATTTAGAGCGGGAAGATTCTGTCTGTCACAGTTACTCAACCACTATGACAAAATCACAGAAGCCCTAGAAGAAAAGCAAAATGCAGATGTTGTATGCACAGACATTGCAAAGGCTTTCGACAAATGTGACCATGGGGCAATAGCTCACAAAATGAGGTCAATGGGAATAACTGGAAAAGTAGGACGCTGGATACTCAATTTCCTGTCGAACAGAACACAAAGAGTAACAGTCAATCAGAAAAAATCGAGTCCAAGCGATGTTAAAAGCTCTGTACCTCAAGGTACAGTCCTTGCACCGCTACTGTTCCTTATTCTCATATCTGATATAGACAAAAATACACGCCACAGCTTCGTGTCGTCCTTTGCAGATGACACAAAAATCAGCATGAAAATTACCTCTGCTGAAGACATTGAAAAACTACAAGCAGATGTCAACAAAGTTTTCGATTGGGCAGCAGAAAATAACATGATGTTTAACAGTGGTAAATTTTAGGTACTCCGGTACGGCAAAAATGAGGATCTGAAACATAATACAGGGTACAAAACACAATCGAATCTTCCCATAGTAGAAAAACAGCATGTCAAGGATTTGGGAATAATGATGTCCGACGACCTAACGTTTAGGGAGCATAACCAAGCAAATATCGCGTCAGCCAGAAAAATGATCGGATGGATTACGAGAACTTTCAAATCCAGGGATTCCATCACAATGGTTGTACTCTTCAAGTCACTTGTGTTGTCCCGTCTCGAGTACTTCTCAGTACTCACTTCCCCCTTCAGAGCAGGAGAGATTGCTGAAATAGACGGAGTACAGAGAACATATACGGCACGCATAGACGAGATAAAACTCCTAAATTATTGGGATCGTCTCAAAGCTCTCCAAATGTACTCTCTAGAAAGGAGACGAGACAGATACCAAATAATATACACATGGAAAATACTGGAGGATCAGGTCCCAAATCTACACAGTAAAATAACAACGTACTGGAGTGAACGATATGGAAGAAAATGCAAGATTGAACCAGTGAAGAGCTGAGGTGCCTTAGGGACAATCAGAGAGCACTGTATAAACATCAGAGCTCCGCGGTTGTTCAACGTCCTCCCAGCGACTATAAGAAATATTGCCGGAACAACCGTGGACATCTTCAAGAGAAAACTGGAGATGTTTCTAAGAGAAGTTCCGGATCAGCCGGGCTGTGGTGGGTACGTGGCCCTGCGGGCCGCTCCAAGCAACAGCCTGGTGGACCAAACTCTCACAAGTCAAGCCTGGCCTCGGGCCGGGCTTGGGGAGTGGAAGAACTCCCAGAACCCCATCAACCAGGTATCAACCAGGTATCAACCAGTCAAGGATAAGACTAAACTGGGAAAGGTTCAAAGGTTTGCCACTAGACTAGTACCCGAGCTGAGAGGTATGAGCTACGAGGAGAAACTACGGGAATTAAACCTCACTTCGCTGGAAGACAGAAGAGTTAGGGGGGACATGATCACCACATTCAAGATTCTGAAGGGAATTGATAGGGTAGATGAAGACGAATATATATAAATAATCCGTGGTTTAATAGTGAATGTATGAAAGATAAAGAGCTGAACAAAAGGACATGGAGTAACTTCCGTAATAACAGAACACCAGAAAGTAGAGAGAGATACCAGAGAACCAGGAACGAGTATGTCAGTGTGAGAAGAGCAGCTGAGAAAAGGAATGAAAATGATATAGCTAAAAAAGCCAAGACCGAACCAAAGCTACTACACAGTCACGTCAGGAGGAAGACAACAATGAAGGAAAAGGTGATGAAACTTAGGGTGGGCGAGGTCAGGTACACAGAGAATGTCAAAGAGGTGTGTGAAGAACATAAGAACATAAGAACATAAGAACAAAGGTAACTGCAGAAGGCCTATTGGCCCATACGAGGCAGCTCCTATTCTATAACCACCCAATCCCACTCATATACTTGTCCAACCCGCGCTTGAAACAATCGAGGGACCCCACCTCCACCACGTTACGCGGCAATTGGTTCCACAAATCTACAACCCTGTTACTGAACCAGTATTTACCCAAGTCTTTCCTAAATCTAAACTTATCCAATTTATACCCATTGTTTCGTGTTCTGTCCTGTGTTGATACTTTTAATACCCTATTAATATCCCCCTTGTTATGTCCATTCACCCACTTGTAAACCTCTATCATGTCGCCCCTAACTCTTCGCCTTTCCAGTGAATGCAACTTAAGCTTTGTTAATCTTTCTTCATATGAAAGATTTCTAATTTGGGGAATTAACTTAGTCATCCTACGCTGGACACGTTCAAGTGAATTTATATCCATTCTATAATATGGCGACCAAAACTGAACTGCATAATCTAAATGGGGCCTAACTAGAGCAAGATATAGCTTGAGAACCACACCAGGTGTCTTGTTACTAACGCTGCGATTAATAAATCCAAGTGTCCGATTTGCCTTATTACGAACATTTATGCATTGATCCTTTTGTTTTAAATTCTTACTAATCATAACTCCCAGATCCCTTTCGCAATCCGACTTCGCAATCACAACACCATCTAGCTCGTATCTTGTAACTCTATCATCATTACCTAACCTCAGAACTTTACATTTATCAGCATTAAACTGCATCTGCCAATCCTTTGACCATTTCAAAACCCTATCTAGATCAACTTGAAGTGATAGTGAGTCCTCCTCCGAATTAATTTCCCTACCGATTTTCGTATCATCGGCAAATTTGCAAATGTTGCCACTCAAACCTGAATCTAAATCATTTATATATATTATAAACAACAGAGGTCCCAGGACAGAGCCTTGAGGCACTCCACTTACAACATTTTCCCACTCTGACTTGATTCCATTTATACTAACTCTCTGTTTCCTTTGGTATAGCCATGCCCTAATCCAGCTTAATATAGCACCCCCAATACCATGAGACTCTATTTTTTTAATCAGTCTTTCATGTGGCACTGTATCAAAAGCTTTGCTAAAGTCAAGGTATACAACATCGCAATCCTTACCACTATCAACTGCCTCAACAATGCTAGAATAAAAAGATAACAAATTTGTTAAACATGAACGGCCATTTATAAAACCATGTTGCGACTCAATTATTAATTTATGTTTTTCATAACAAACAAAACAAAACTAAACTAAAGGTTCCAGGAGGTCTTCACAATAGAACAGGGAGAAGTCACGGCGCTAGGAGAGGTGGGAGCAAAGCAGGTGACCTTGGAAAGGTTCTAAATTACAAGAGATGAGGTCAAGAAGCACCTATTGGAGCTGTATGCGAGAAAAGTTGTTTGGCCTGACAAAATCTCACCATGGGTATTGAAAGAGGGTGCAGGAGCACTTTGCTTGCCGCTCTCCATAGTGTATAGTAGGTCACTGGAAGCGGGAGACCTACCAGAAATATGGAAGACTGCTAATGTAGTACCAATATACAAAAAGGGTGACAGACAAGAGGCACTGAACTACAGGCCAGTGTCCTTAACTTGAATACCATGCAAGGTGACGGAGAAGATTGTGAGAAAAAACCTAGTAACACATCTGGAGAGAAGAGACTTCGTGACAACCCATCAACATGGGTTCAGGTAGGGTAAATCTTGCCTTACAGGCTAGATAGAATTCTACGATCAGGTGACAAAGATTAAGCAAGAAAGAAAAGGATGGGTAGACTGCATTTTTTTGGACTGTTGGAAAGCCTTTGACACAGTACCCCATAAAAGGTTGATGCATAAGCTGGAGAAACAGGCCGGAGTAACTGGTAGGGCGCTCCAGTGGATAAGGGAGTACCTAAGCAATAGGAAGCAGAGAGTTACAATGAGGGGTGAGACCTCAGTATGGCGTGAAGTCACCAGTGGAGTCCCACAGGGCTCTGTACTCGGACCTATCCTGTTTCTTATATACGAAAATGATCTTCCAGAGGGTATAAACTCATTCCTCTCAATGTTTGCTGACGACGCCAAAATTATGAGAAGGATTAAGACAGAGAAGGACAGCTTGAGGCTTCAAGAAGTCCTGGACTAGCTGCAGGAATGATCGAACAAATGTGCTGTTAGAGTTAAACCCAAGCAAATGTAATGTCATGAAGATAGGGGTAGGAAGCAGGAGACCAGATACAAGGTATCATTTGGGAGGTGAAATACTTCAAGAGTTAGAGAGCGAGAGAAAGACCTGGGGGTTGATATCACGCCAGACCTGTTCCCTGAAGCTCATATCAAGAGGATAACATCAGCAGCATATGCCAGGTTGGCTAACATGAGAATGGCCTTTAGAAACTTGTGTAAGGAATCTTTCAGAACATTATATATCACATTTGTCAGACCAATCCTGGAGTATGCGGCTCCAGCATGAAGTCCATATCTAGTCAAGCATAAGACTAAACTGGAAAAGGTTCAAAGGTTTGCCACCAGACTAGTGCCCGAACTGAGAGGTATGAGCTACGAGGAGAGACTACGGGAATTAAACCTCAATTCGTTGGAAGGCATAAGAGTTAGGGGACATGATCACCACATTCAAGATTCTCAAAGGAGTCGACATTGATGATAAAGACAGGCTATTTACCACAAGGGGCAAACGCAGTAATGGACACAGGTGGAAACTGAGTGCCCAAATGAGCCACAGAGATATTAGAAAGAACTTTTTTAGTGTCAGAGTGGTTGACAAATGGAACGCATTAGGAAGTAATGTGGTGGAGGCTGACTCCATACACAGTTTCATGTGTAGATATGATAGAGCCCAATAGGCTCAGGAACCTGTACACCTGTTGATTGACGGTTGAGAGATGGGACCAAAGAGCCAGAGCTCAACCCCGCAAGCACAACTAGGTGAGTACACACACACACACACACACACACACACACACACACACACACACACACACACACACACACACACACACACACACACACACACACACACAAGGAAACGAGGAGCTTAAAATTGTGACCAAAGGACAAGAGGTCCGGGAAAGGAGACTTGATTACAGAAAAGGGGACTACAGAAAGATACGGGACTACCTGGGAGAAGTGCAGTGGGAGGAAGAACTTAGAGGAAAAACAGTGCAAGGTATGATGAACCAAATCATATTGAAATGCAAGGAGGCTGAAGAGAGATTTATTCCAACAATAAAGGAAAAAAGCAGGAGGGAATATAATAACCCATGGTTTAATAGACAGTGTCAGGAAGCAAAGGTGAGAAGCAGGAGGGAGTGGAGGAAGTACAGAAGACAAAGGACAGAGGACAACAGGATTAGATGTAACAGCTAGGAATGATTACATTAACATACGACGAGTGTCGGAAAGAAATTATGAGAATGATATTGCAGTCAAAGCGAAAAAGCAACCTAAATTATTACATAGCCATATAAGAAGGAAGATGTCGGTAAATGACCAAGTGACAAGACTGAGGAAAACAGAAGGTGCATATACTGAAAGTGATAAGGAAATCTGCGAGGCACTGAATGCCAGCTTCCATGGAGTGTTCACAATCGAGCCTGAGCAGCTCCCATTGTTAGAAGCGATTACCTTAGACGAAACACTATCATATATAGAGGTGACAGCAGAGGAGGTAATGAAACAGTTGACAACACTGGATGCAAATAAAGCTGTTGGACCAGACAAAGTATCTTCGTGGATACTTAAAGAGGCAGCGTAGTCTCTCAGCGTGCCTCTGGCAGTGATCTTTAATGAGTCACTAATGTCGGGAGAATTGCCCATTTGCTGGAAGAAGGCAAATGTCGTACCGATTTAAAAGAAAGGTGATAGGGAGGAGGCGCTTAACTATAGACCTGTTTCACTGACAAGCATCCCCTGTAAAATACTTGAAAGAATAATTAGGCTTCGACTGGTTGCACACCTGGAGAACTTTAGGTTTGTGAACAAACATCAACATGGGTTCTGGAAAGGGAAAACGTGACTAACCTTATGGAATTCTATGATAAAATAACGAGGATAAGACGGAACAGAGATGGTTGGGCAGACTGCATATTTCTGGACTGCCAAAAAGCCATTGATACAGGACCGCACATTAGACTGCTGGTCAAGCTCGAGAGGCAGGCGGGAGTGGGAGGAAAGGCTCTAGCATGGATAAGGAACTCCCTAACAGGAAGGAGCCAAAGAGTTACGGTAAGGGGTGAGAAGTCGGACTGGCGAATAGTATCGAGTGGAGTACCTCAAGGAACTGTGCTGGGACCAATTCTATTTCTAATATATGTTACCGACATGTTTACAGTAGTAGAGTCCTACGAGTAGAGTCCTACATGTCGATGTTCGCGGATGACGCAAAGTTGATGAGAAGAGTTGTGACAGATGAGGATTGCAGGATCCTCCAAGAGGACCTGAACAGGTTGTAGATGTGGTCAGAGAAATGGCTATTGGAGTTCAACACGAGCATATGTAAAGTTATGGAAATGGGACTATCGGTAATAGGAGACCAAAGGGACAGTACACAATGAAGGGGAACTGCCTACCTGTGACAAGGCGAGAAAGAGACCTGGGTGTGGACAACACCTAACCTATCACCTGAAGCACATATAAATAGGATAACGACAGCAGCGTTCTCTACACTGGCAAAAGTTAGAACATCATTCAGAAACCTAAGTAAGGAGGCATTTAGGGCACTTTACTCTGCCTATGTGAGGCCAGTTCTAGACTATGCCGCCTCATCATGGAGTCCCCATCTAAAGAAGCATATATGGAAACTGGAAAAGGTTCAGAGGTTTGCAACGAGACTTGTCCCAGAGTTACGAGGGATGGGGTATGAGGAGCGCCTGAAGGAACTGTGCCTTACGACACTAGAAACGAGAAGGGTGAGGGGGAACATGATAGCAACGTATAAAATACTCAGGGGGATTGACAGAGTGAACAGAGACGAAATGTTCACACGGAATAGTAACAGAACATAAGAACATAAGAACAAAGGTAACTGCAGAAGGCCTATTGGCCCATACGAGGCAGCTCCTATTCTATAACCACCCAATCCCACTCATATACTTGTCCAACCCGTGCTTGAAACAATCGAGGGACCCCACCTCCACAATGTTACGCGGCAATTGGTTCCACAAATCAACAACCCTGTTACTGAACCAGTATTTACCCAAGTCTTTCCTAAATCTAAACTTATCCAATTTATACCCATTGTTTCGTGTTCTGTCCTGTGTTGATACTTTTAATACCCTATTAATATCCCCCCGGTTATGTCCATTCATCCACTTGTAAACCTCTATCATGTCACCCCTAACTCTTCGCCTTTCCAGTGAATGCAACTTAAGCTTTGTTAATCTTTCTTCATATGAAAGATTTCTAATTTGGGGAATTAACTTAGTCATCCTACGCTGGACACGTTCAAGTGAATTTATATCCATTCTATAATATGGCGACCAAAACTGAACTGCATAATCTAAATGGGGCCTAACTAGAGCAAGATATAGCTTGAGAACCACACCAGGTGTCTTGTTACTAACGCTGCGATTAATAAATCCAAGTGTCCGATTTGCCTTATTACGAACATTTATGCATTGATCCTTTTGTTTTAAATTCTTACTAATCATAACTCCCAGATCCCTTTCGCAATCCGACTTCGCAATCACAACACCATCTAGCTCGTATCTTGTAACTCTATCATCATTACCTAACCTCAGAACTTTACATATATCAGCATTAAACTGCATCTGCCAATCCTTTGACCATTTCAAAACCCTATCTAGATCAACTTGAAGTGATAGTGAGTCCTCCTCCGAATTAATTTCCCTACCGATTTTCGTATCATCGGCAAATTTGCAAATGTTGCTACTCAAACCTGAATCTAAATCATTTATATATATTATAAACAACAGAGGTCCCAGGACAGAGCCTTGAGGCACTCCACTTACAACATTTTCCCACTCTGACTTGATTCCATTTATACTAACTCTCTGTTTCCTTTGGTATAGCCATGCCCTAATCCAGCTTAATATAGCACCCCCAATACCATGAGACTCTATCTTTTTAATCAGTCTTTCATGTGGCACTGTATCAAAAGCTTTGCTAAAGTCAAGGTATACAACATCGCAATCCTTACCACTATCAACTGCCTCAACAATGCTAGAATAAAAAGATAACAAATTTGTTAAACATGAACGGCCATTTATAAAACCATGTTGCGACTCAATTATTAATTTATGTTTTTCAAGATGAAGACGAATTTTATTTGCTATTATAGATTCGAGTAACTTTCCCACAATAGACGTTAGGCTAATTGGTCGATAGTTAGACGCAAGTGATCTATCTCCTTTCTTAAAAACTGGTATCACATTAGCAACTTTCCAAAACTCTGGCACTCTGCCTGACTCTATTGATTTATTAAATATGGTTGACAGTGGGTCACAAAGCTCGTCTTTGCATTCCTTAAGCACCCTGGCAAACACTTCATCCGGCCCTGGGGATTTGTTTGGTTTGAGTTTTACTATTTGTTTAAGAACATCCTCCCTGGTAACTGTTAAACTCGTCAACCTGTCCTCGTCCCCACCCACATAGACTTGTTCGGCTGAAGGCATATTGTTAAGTTCCTCTTTAGTAAATACAGATACAAAATATTTATTAAAAATACTACTCATCTCTTCATCACTATCTGTTATTTGACCTGTCTCAGTTTTTAATGGACCTATCCTTTCCCTAGTCTTAGTACGATATAACTGAAAAAACCCTTTAGGATTTGTCTTTGCTTGCCCTGCTATGCGAACTTCATAGTTTCTTTTTGCTTTCCTTATCTCTTTTTTAACATTTCTAACCAGTTGTACGAATTCCTGTTCTAAAGTGACCTCCCCATTTTTAATCCTTTTGTACCAAGCTCTCTTTTTACCTATAAGGTTCTTCAAATTCTTTGTTATCCACTTTGGGTCATTAGTATTCGATCTATTCAATTTGTATGGTATACTACGTTCCTGTGCTTTGTTTAGAATATTCTTAAATAAGTTATATATTGAATCCACATCGAAATCCCCATTTAAGTCACCTATCGCTGGGTTCATGTCTCGCTCCAAGACCGGCCCACACCCCATACCCAAGACTTTCCAATCAATTTGACCCAAAAAATTTCTTAGGCTATTAAAATCAGCTTTTCGAAAATCTGGCACTTTAACAGAATTTTCTCCTACTGGTCTATTCCATTCTATGCTAAATCTGATTTCTTTGTGATCACTGCTCCCTAGCTCACTCCCTATTTCGATGTCATTAATTTGCGTTTCCCTGTTAGTTAACACTAAATCTAAAATATTATTTTCCCGTGTTGGTTCCTTAATGTGTTGCGTAAGAAAGCAATCGTCAATTAATTCTAGAAAATCTTCTGCTTCACTATTCCCTGTTTTGTTCAACCAGTTTATTCCGCTAAAATTAAAGTCACCCATGACATAAATACTGTTAGATCTAGATGCTCTAGATATTTCATCCCATAGATGCTTTGCTTCCATTCTGTCTAAATTTGGTGGCCTATATATTACTCCTATTATAATATTATTAGCTTTTTCGTTTAATTCAATCCAAATAGTTTCTGTGTGTGGCTCTGTTTTGATTCCCTCTTTGAGACTACATTTCAAATTGTCCCTAACATATATGGCTACTCCACCTCCTCGTTATCCTATTTATATTTATACTCCACCTCCTGCTGTCGTTATCCTATTTATATGTGCTTCAGGTGATAGGTTAGGTGTTGTCCACACCCAGGTCTCTTTCTCGCCTTGTCACAGGTAGGCAGTTCCCCTTCATTGTGTACTGTCCCTTTGGTCTCCTATTACCGATAGTCCCATTTCCATAACTTTACATATGCTCGTGTTGAACTCCAATAGCCATTTCTCTGACCACATCTAAGAACATAAGAACATAAGAACATAAGAACAAAGGTAACTGCAGAAGGCCTATTGGCCCATACGAGGCAGCTCCTATTCTATAACCACCCAATCCCACTCATATACTTGTCCAACCCGTGCTTGAAACAATCGAGGGACCCCACCTCCACAATGTTACGCGGCAATTGGTTCCACAAATCAACAACCCTGTTACTGAACCAGTATTTACCCAAGTCTTTCCTAAATCTAAACTTATCCAATTTATATCCATTGTTTCGTGTTCTGTCCTGTGTTGATACTTTTAATACCCTATTAATATCCCCCCGGTTATGTCCATTCATCCACTTGTAAACCTCTATCATGTCACCCCTAACTCTTCGCCTTTCCAGTGAATGCAACTTAAGCTTTGTTAATCTTTCTTCATATGAAAGATTTCTAATTTGGGGAATTAACTTAGTCATCCTACGCTGGACACGTTCAAGTGAATTTATATCCATTCTATAATATGGCGACCAAAACTGAACTGCATAATCTAAATGGGGTCTAACTAGAGCAAGATATAGCTTGAGAACCACACCAGGTGTCTTGTTACTAACGCTGCGATTAATAAATCCAAGTGTCCGATTTGCCTTATTACGAACATTTATGCATTGATCCTTTTGTTTTAAATTCTTACTAATCATAACTCCCAGATCCCTTTCGCAATCCGACTTCGCAATCACAACACCATCTAGCTCGTATCTTGTAACTCTATCATCATTACCTAACCTCAGAACTTTACATTTATCAGCATTAAACTGCATCTGCCAATCCTTTGACCATTTCAAAACCCTATCTAGATCAACTTGAAGTGATAGTGAGTCCTCCTCCGAATTAATTTCCCTACCGATTTTCGTATCATCGGCAAATTTGCAAATGTTGCTACTCAAACCTGAATCTAAATCATTTATATATATTATAAACAACAGAGGTCCCAGGACAGAGCCTTGAGGCACTCCACTTACAACATTTTCCCACTCTGACTTGATTCCATTTATACTAACTCTCTGTTTCCTTTGGTATAGCCATGCCCTAATCCAGCTTAATATAGCACCCCCAATACCATGAGACTCTATTTTTTTAATCAGTCTTTCATGTGGCACTGTATCAAAAGCTTTGCTAAAGTCAAGGTATACAACATCGCAATCCTTACCACTATCAACTGCCTCAACAATGCTAGAATAAAAAGATAACAAATTTGTTAAACATGAACGGCCATTTATAAAACCATGTTGCGACTCAATTATTAATTTATGTTTTTCAAGATGAAGACGAATTTTATTTGCTATTATAGATTCGAGTAACTTTCCCACAATAGACGTTAGGCTAATTGGTCGATAGTTAGACGCAAGTGATCTATCTCCTTTCTTAAAAACTGGTATCACATTAGCAACTTTCCAAAACTCAGGCACTCTGCCTGACTCTATTGATTTATTAAATATGGTTGACAGTGGGTCACAAAGCTCCTCTTTGCATTCTTTAAGCACCCTGGCAAACACTTCATCCGGCCCTGGGGATTTGTTTGGTTTGAGTTTTACTATTTGTTTAAGAACATCCTCCCTGGTAACTGCTAAACTCGTCAACCTGTCCTCGTCCCCACCCACATAGACTTGTTCGGCTGAAGGCATATTGTTAAGTTCCTCTTTAGTAAATACAGATACAAAATATTTATTAAAAATACTACTCATCTCTTCATCACTATCTGTTATTTGACCTGTCTCAGTTTTTAATGGACCTATCCTTTCCCTAGTCTTAGTACGATATAACTGAAAAAACCCTTTAGGATTTGTCTTTGCTTGCCCTGCTATGCGAACTTCATAGTTTCTTTTTGCTTTCCTTATCTCTTTTTTAACATTTCTAACCAGTTGTACGAATTCCTGTTCTAAAGTGACCTCCCCATTTTTAATCCTTTTGTACCAAGCTCTCTTTTTACCTATAAGGTTCTTCAAATTCTTTGTTATCCACTTTGGGTCATTAGTATACGATCTATTCAATTTGTATGGTATACTACGTTCCTGTGCTTTGTTTAGAATATTCTTAAATAAGTTATATATTGAATCCACTAAAGAGGATTTATAAAGAGGAGAACGAGAGGACATGGGTGGAAGCTGGAAACTTAGATGAGTCACAGGGATGTTAGGAAGTTTTCCTTTAGCATGAGAGTAGTATGAAAATGGAATGCACTTGGGGAACAGGTTGCGGAAGCAAATACTATTCATAATTTTAAAACTAGATATGATAGGGAAATAGGACCGAAGTCATTGCTGTAAACAACCGATGCTCGAAAGGCGGGATCAAAGAGTGAATGCTCGATCCTGCAGACACAAATAGGTGAGTACACACTCATCTTTGTGGAACATCTGGATATTCTGGATTTATGATATAGGAAAATCTGGAGTGGAAGAACTTTGTATCACAACATCAGCATGGGTTCAGGGATGGCAGAGCATGTCTCACAGGAATGATTGAATTCAATGACCAGGCAACAAAAATCAGGCAAGGAAGAGAGAGCTAGGCAGACTGCATATTTTGGGAATGCCAGAAAACCTTTGACACAGTAGGGGTAGGTACTCCACTGGATAAGGGAGTACCTAAGTAACAGAAGACAGAGAGTCACTGTGAGAGGTGAGGCTTCGGAGTGGTGAGGTGTCACCAGTGGAGTCCCACAGGGAGCAGTTCTTGGGACTATAATGTTCCTAATATACGTAAATGATCTCCCAATGGGAATAGACTCGTTCCTCTCAATGTTTGCAGATGATGCAAAAATTATGAGGAGGATTAAGACAGAGGAGGATAGTATGAGGCTACAAGATGACCTAAACAAACTAAAGGCAAGGTCAAACAAATGGCTACTAAAATTTAACCCAAGTAAATGAAGGGTAATGAAACTGCGGGATGGAAATAGGAGGCCAGACACTGGATACTGAATGGGAGATGAAGTCCTTCACGAAACGGACAGAGAGAAAGCTTTAGGAGTTGATACCACATCAAGACTCAGTTCACATTAACAACAACAATTTATTCACAAAAGAAACTGTCTACAACAACAACGCCTTAACGTTATTTTACTGTCTCTCAGTTGCACGTTACAGAAAGCTGAACAACTGCCTATTGTAGCAATGAATCTTGTCAAATGCTGCTCCAAATATAACCAAAGCTTCGGCCTGAAATAATGAACTGAACACAAATGTGTCCTCTTAAGACAAAAATTGCAATCTTGTTATTTGCAGCCCTCTACAATATAAATCAATAGCAACAATTTGCAAAGACACTCCTGCAGCCCCCCTGCAGTAAGATTGCAATGTCTAGGAGGGCTAATGATAACACTGATAACCCACTTTCAATTCCACGTTAACACTTCGTCCCATGGACGACAAAATCCTAATGATTAAATCTTTATTCTAATGCTAGAGAGCAAATACGTTAACTGACTGTCAGTACCAGTCATCAACAATTTAGTTTACGTTAAATCACACACTTGCCTCCTACAAACAAGTCAACCGTCACACGATCACTTGCTCACCCTTAATTACATCACACATGATGCGTCAAGCATTCAGTGAGTAATTACCAACTAATTCGAAAATTTGAAAAAGCTAATAATATTATAATAGGAGTAATATATAGGCCACCAAATTTAGACAGAATGGAAGCAAAGCATCTATGGGATGAAATATCTAGAGCATCTAGATCTAACAGTATTTATGTCATGGGTGACTTTAATTTTAGCGGAATAAACTGGTTGAACAAAACAGGGAATAGTGAAGCAGAAGATTTTCTAGAATTAATTGACGATTGCTTTCTTACGCAACACATTAAGGAACCAACACGGGAAAATAATATTTTAGATTTAGTGTTAACTAACAGGGAAACGCAAATTAATGACATCGAAATAGGGAGTGAGCTAGGGAGCAGTGATCACAAAGAAATCAGATTTAGCATAGAATGGAATAGACCAGTAGGAGAAAATTCTGTTAAAGTGCCAGATTTTCGAAAAGCTGATTTTAATAGCCTAAGAAATTTTTTGGGTCAAATTGATTGGAAAGGCTTGGGTATGGGGTGTGGGCCGGTCTTGGAGCGAGACATGAACCCAGCGATAGGTGACTTAAATGGGGATTTCGATGTGGATTCAATATATAACTTATTTAAGAATATTCTAAACAAAGCACAGGAACGTAGTATACCATACAAATTGAATAGATCGTATACTAATGACCCAAAGTGGATAACAAAGAATTTGAAGAACCTTATAGGTAAAAAGAGAGCTTGGTACAAAAGGATTAAAAATGGGGAGGTCACTTTAGAACAGGAATTCGTACAACTGGTTAGAAATGTTAAAAAAGAGATAAGGAAAGCAAAAAGAAACTATGAAGTTCGCATAGCAGGGCAAGCAAAGACAAATCCTAAAGGGTTTTTTCAGTTATATCGTACTAAGACTAGGGAAAGGATAGGTCCATTAAAAACTGAGACAGGTCAAATAACAGATAGTGATGAAGAGATGAGTAGTATTTTTAATAAATATTTTGTATCTGTATTTACTAAAGAGGAACTTAACAATATGCCTTCAGCCGAACAAGTCTATGTGGGTGGGGACGAGGACAGGTTGACGAGTTTAGCAGTTACCAGGGAGGATGTTCTTAAACAAATAGTAAAACTCAAACCAAACAAATCCCCAGGGCCGGATGAAGTGTTTGCTAGGGTGCTTAAAGAATGCAAAGAGGAGCTTTGTGACCCACTGTCAACCATATTTAATAAATCAATAGAGTCAGGCAGAGTGCCTGAGTTTTGGAAAGTTGCTAATGTGATACCAGTTTTTAAGAAAGGAGATAGATCACTTGCGTCTAACTATCGACCAATTAGCCTAACGTCTATTGTGGGAAAGTTACTCGAATCTATAATAGCAAATAAAATTCGTCTTCATCTTGAAAAACATAAATTAATAATTGAGTCGCAACATGGTTTTATAAATGGCCGTTCATGTTTAACAAATTTGTTATCTTTTTATTCTAGCATTGTTGAGGCAGTTGATAGTGGTAAGGATTGCGATGTTGTATACCTTGACTTTAGCAAAGCTTTTGATACAGTGCCACATGAAAGACTGATTAAAAAAATAGAGTCTCATGGTATTGGGGGTGCTATATTAAGCTGGATTAGGGCATGGCTATACCAAAGGAAACAGAAAGTTAGTATAAATGGAATCAAGTCAGAGTGGGAAAATGTTGTAAGTGGAGTGCCTCAAGGCTCTGTCCTGGGACCTCTGTTGTTTATAATATATATAAATGATTTAGATTCAGGTTTGAGTAGCAACATTTGCAAATTTGCCGATGATACGAAAATCGGTAGGGAAATTAATTCGGAGGAGGACTCACTATCACTTCAAGTTGATCTAGATAGGGATTTGAAATGGTCAAAGGATTGGCAGATGCAGTTTAATGCTGATAAATGTAAAGTTCTGAGGTTAGGTAATGATGATAGAGTTACAAGATACGAGCTAGATGGTGTTGTGATTGCGAAGTCGGATTGCGAAAGGGATCTGGGAGTTATGATTAGTAAGAATTTAAAACAAAAGGATCAATGCATAAATGTTCGTAATAAGGCAAATCGGACACTTGGATTTATTAATCGCAGCGTTAGTAACAAGACACCTGGTGTGGTTCTCAAGCTATATCTTGCTCTAGTTAGGCCCCATTTAGATTATGCAGTTCAGTTTTGGTCGCCATATTATAGAATGGATATAAATTCACTTGAACGTGTCCAGCGTAGGATGACTAAGTTAATTCCCCAAATTAGAAATCTTTCATATGAAGAAAGATTAACAAAGCTTAAGTTGCATTCACTGGAAAGGCGAAGAGTTAGGGGCGACATGATAGAGGTTTACAAGTGGGTGAATGGACATAACAAGGGGGATATTAATAGGGTATTAAAAGTATCAACACAGGACAGAACACGAAACAATGGGTATAAATTGGATAAGTTTAGATTTAGGAAAGACTTGGGTAAATACTGGTTCAGTAACAGGGTTGTAGATTTGTGGAACCAATTGCCGCGTAACGTGGTGGAGGTGGGGTCCCTCGATTGTTTCAAGCGCGGGTTGGACAAGTATATGAGTGGGATTGGGTGGTTATAGAATAGGAGCTGCCTCGTATGGGCCAATAGGCCTTCTGCAGTTACCTTTGTTCTTATGTTCTTATGTTAATTACTGTCAAACGGACAGCCTGTTAATCCAAACGAGTTTACGCTGACATTACTGTTACCTTGTCTACAGTTACCTCCACAGTCTGTAGCAAAATTACTTTCATGAGTGTTAATTACCCTTATTAACTTGATTAATTAAATAGCTGTCCCCAGACATAAGAACATAAGAACAAAGGTAACTGCAGAAGGCCTATTGGCCCATACGAGGCAGCTCCTATCTATAACCACCCAATCCCACTCATATACTTGTCCAACCCGCGCTTGAAACAATCGAGGGACCCCACCTCCACCACGTTACGTGGTAATTGGTTCCACAAATCAACAACCCTGTTACCGAACCAGTATTTACAAAAGTCTTTCCTAAATCTAAACTTATCCAATTTATACCTATTGTTTCGTGTTCTGTCTTGTGTTGATACTTCTAATACCCTATTAATATCTCCTTTGTTATGTCCATTCATCCACTTGTAAACCTCTATCATGTCACCCCTAACTCTTTGCCTTTCCAGTGAATGCAATTTAAGCTTTGTTAATCTTTCTTCATATGAAAGGTTTCTAATTTGGGGAATTAACTTAGTCATCCTACGCTGGACACGTTCAAGTGAATTTATATCCATTCTATAGTAAGGCGACCAAACCTGAACTGCATAATCCAAATGGGGCCTAACCAGAGCAAGATATAGCTGAAGAACCACACCAGGTGTCTTGTTACTAACGCTTCGATTAATAAATCCCAGTGTCCTATTTGCCTTATTACGAACATTCATGCACTGATCCTTTTGTTTTAAATTCTTACTAATCATAACTCCCAGATCCCAGTGTTATATTATCATAGCAATATGGAAGTTGTAGTGAAGGACCTGGTGACTCTAGTGGGAGCCCTGAGGACAGAGTTGGACTCTCTGTGGGAGGAGGTGCGTCAGCTTAAAAAACAACGAGAAGTAACGAAGGAGGAGACCAGCAGTAAAGGGACCTCGTCTTGGAGAGTTGCGAAAGACAGGGGCCTTAAGAAGACTTTGATAAAGCCGCCTTCAAACGCCATAGCAACTTCAAATTCATTTGACGTTTTGGAGGACGAGTGCTGTGGAGAGACTGTGGATCGCGCAAAAGGGAAAGCAACGAAGAGAAAGGAAGCGCAGGCCCCTCAGAAAGTAAAGGAAGTACCTAAGCAAACATTAGTTGTGGGAGATTCCCAGATAAGGTATTTGGATAGAACGTTTTGTGCTAGAGATAGGGGGAACAGGTTAAGGGTTTGCTATCCCGGAGCTGGCATTGGTGATATTATAAACAACATGAATGATATTATGGCTGGTAATGGGAACAATCCCATTATTTGCATTAGCGTGGGAGGAAATGATGTTGGTCGAGTCAGGAGTGAGGAACTGATTCAGAGGTATAAAACAGCCATAGAGTTAGTTAGGAGCAAGGGAGGAATCCCGATCATATGTGGCATTCTTCCAAGAAAGGGAGTGGGAAATGAATGGATATCGAGGGCACTTGGTGTCAATTGCCGGCTGGAAAGATATTGCAAATCAAATACAATATCTTTCATAGACAACTGGGAACACTTCTATGGAAGAAATGAAATGTATGCTCGTGATGGGGTGCATCTATCGAGAGCTGGGGTTGTTGCTGTTGCGAACTCGCTAGAAGAAGTGGTTAGAGGTGTTTGTTTGGGTTTAAACTGTTAGTAGATAGAGGTATGGGAATTGATTTGGAGGAAGGAGGTAATAAAAGTATGTGTTTGTGGGAGAAAGGAATTGCCAAAACGATCAGGGAAAGAGAAGGTCCGCAAAATAACAATTCACTTAGTGTATATTACACTAACAGTAGAAGTCTAAGAAATAAAATTAACGAATTAAATGCTCTTGTCTGCACAGAAAAAATAGATATTATTGCACTTACCGAAACGTGGATGAATGTAGAAAATAGAGAACTATTAGCTGAATATCAAATATATGGATTTAAACTATTTCACACAGATAGATATATTAGACGAGGAGGTGGAGTAGCCATATATGTTAGGGACAATTTGAAATGTAGTCTCAAAGAGGGAATCAAAACAGAGCCACACACAGAAACTATTTGGATTGAAATAAACGAAAAAGCTAATAATATTATAATAGGAGTAATATATAGGCCACCAAATTTAGACAGAATGGAAGCAAAGCATCTATGGGATGAAATATCTAGAGCATCTAGATCTAACAGTATTTATGTCATGGGTGACTTTAATTTTAGCGGAATAAACTGGTTGAACAAAACAGGGAATAGTGAAGCAGAAGATTTTCTAGAATTAATTGACGATTGCTTTCTTACGCAACACATTAAGGAACCAACACGGGAAAATAATATTTTAGATTTAGTGTTAACTAACAGGGAAACGCAAATTAATGACATCGAAATAGGGAGTGAGCTAGGGAGCAGTGATCACAAAGAAATCAGATTTAGCATAGAATGGAATAGACCAGTAGGAGAAAATTCTGTTAAAGTGCCAGATTTTCGAAAAGCTGATTTTAATAGCCTAAGAAATTTTTTGGGTCAAATTGATTGGAAAGGCTTGGGTATGGGGTGTGGGCCGGTCTTGGAGCGAGACATGAACCCAGCGATAGGTGACTTAAATGGGGATTTCGATGTGGATTCAATATATAACTTATTTAAGAATATTCTAAACAAAGCACAGGAACGTAGTATACCATACAAATTGAATAGATCGTATACTAATGACCCAAAGTGGATAACAAAGAATTTGAAGAACCTTATAGGTAATAAGAGAACTTGGTACAAAAGGATTAAAAATGGGGAGGTCACTTTAGAACAGGAATTCGTACAACTGGTTAGAAATGTTAAAAAAGAGATAAGGAAAGCAAAAAGAAACTATGAAGTTCGCATAGCAGGGCAAGCAAAGACAAATCCTAAAGGGTTTTTTCAGTTATATCGTACTAAGACTAGGGAAAGGATAGGTCCATTAAAAACTGAGACAGGTCAAATAACAGATAGTGATGAAGAGATGAGTAGTATTTTTAATAAATATTTTGTATCTGTATTTACTAAAGAGGAACTTAACAATATGCCTTCAGCCGAACAAGTCTATGTGGGTGGGGACGAGGACAGGTTGACGAGTTTAGCAGTTACCAGGGAGGATGTTCTTAAACAAATAGTAAAACTCAAACCAAACAAATCCCCAGGGCCGGATGAAGTGTTTGCTAGGGTGCTTAAAGAATGCAAAGAGGAGCTTTGTGACCCACTGTCAACCATATTTAATAAATCAATAGAGTCAGGCAGAGTGCCAGAGTTTTGGAAAGTTGCTAATGTGATACCAGTTTTTAAGAAAGGAGATAGATCACTTGCGTCTAACTATCGACCAATTAGCCTAACGTCTATTGTGGGAAAGTTACTCGAATCTATAATAGCAAATAAAATTCGTCTTCATCTTGAAAAACATAAATTAATAATTGAGTCGCAACATGGTTTTATAAATGGCCGTTCATGTTTAACAAATTTGTTATCTTTTTATTCTAGCATTGTTGAGGCAGTTGATAGTGGTAAGGATTGCGATGTTGTATACCTTGACTTTAGCAAAGCTTTTGATACAGTGCCACATGAAAGACTGATTAAAAAAATAGAGTCTCATGGTATTGGGGGTGCTATATTAAGCTGGATTAGGGCATGGCTATACCAAAGGAAACAGAGAGTTAGTATAAATGGAATCAAGTCAGAGTGGGAAAATGTTGTAAGTGGAGTGCCTCAAGGCTCTGTCCTGGGACCTCTGTTGTTTATAATATATATAAATGATTTAGATTCAGGTTTGAGTAGCAACATTTGCAAATTTGCCGATGATACGAAAATCGGTAGGGAAATTAATTCGGAGGAGGACTCACTATCACTTCAAGTTGATCTAGATAGGGTTTTGAAATGGTCAAAGGATTGGCAGATGCAGTTTAATGCTGATAAATGTAAAGTTCTGAGGTTAGGTAATGATGATAGAGTTACTAGATACGAGCTAGATGGTGTTGTGATTGCGAAGTCGGATTGCGAAAGGGATCTGGGAGTTATGATTAGTAAGAATTTAAAACAAAAGGATCAATGCATAAATGTTCGTAATAAGGCAAATCGGACACTTGGATTTATTAATCGCAGCGTTAGTAACAAGACACCTGGTGTGGTTCTCAAGCTATATCTTGCTCTAGTTAGGCCCCATTTAGATTATGCAGTTCAGTTTTGGTCGCCATATTATAGAATGGATATAAATTCACTTGAACGTGTCCAGCGTAGGATGACTAAGTTAATTCCCCAAATTAGAAATCTTTCATATGAAGAAAGATTAACAAAGCTTAAGTTGCATTCACTGGAAAGGCGAAGAGTTAGGGGCGACATGATAGAGGTTTACAAGTGGGTGAATGGACATAACAAGGGGGATATTAATAGGGTATTAAAAGTATCAACACAGGACAGAACACGAAACAATGGGTATAAATTGGATAAGTTTAGATTTAGGAAAGACTTGGGTAAATACTGGTTCAGTAACAGGGTTGTAGATTTGTGGAACCAATTGCCGCGTAACGTGGTGGAGGTGGGGTCCCTCGATTGTTTCAAGCGCGGGTTGGACAAGTATATGAGTGGGATTGGGTGGTTATAGAATAGGAGCTGCCTCGTATGGGCCAATAGGCCTTCTGCAGTTACCTTTGTTCTTATGTTCTTATGTTCTTATGTTCTTATGATCCCTTTCGCAATTCGACTGCACAATCTCAACACCATCTAGCTTGTATCTTGTAACTATCATCATTACCTAGTCTCAAAACTTTACAATTATCAGCATTAAACTGCATCTGCCAGTCCTTTGACCATTTCAAACCCCTATTTAGGTCAACTTGAAGTGATAGCGAGTCTTCTTCCGTGTTAATTTCCCTGCCGATTTTTGAATCATCGGCAAATTTGCAAATGTTGCTACTCAGACCTGAATCTAAATCATTGATATATATTATAAACAACAGAGGTCCCAGGACAGAGCCTAGAGGCACTCCACTTACAACATTTTCCCACTCTGACTTAACCCCATTTATACTAACTCTCTGTTTCCTTTGGAATAGCCATGCCCTAATCCAACTTAATCAGTACTCACAGCATACGCCTCTACTAGGCCCACACCTAGTCCCAACAGGGCTGTTCGTACATCGAAGATGGTGTCCGCTCTACCACCGTCAGGTAGACCAATGTTCCGCATAACGCTGCATCCAGGCTCAGCAATCAGGCGGGGGATGTCAACCTGTCGGAAACAGTCACTCATAATATCATTTCTCATACCTCCTGTATCTACCATCACCTTCCAGGTCCCTTCTTCGACTGCAACACTCACAGTGCACGTCTCTAATCCCTAGGATCTCTTCGCGATGTTTATGGGAGCCATCATCTGTCGGGTCGTCCACTGGTCCTTACTGAGAACACACTCGAGAACAAAACAAAATACCGCCAAGAAACATTTGGCTAACTTAGGGATAAGTTTCATGAGCCTGTAATGTCCATAGCCGGCTATATCCATTAGCCTGGTTTGGACCGAAGAGGGCACTAGAACCTTCGCACATACCTCACATACCTCTGACGTCTGGGGAATCTCTGGCCGGTTCAATGAACGTTGTACCTTGCCATACTGCAAGTACTCAGGTGCCTTCACTCCAGACTCTAGGGTATTCGTGGGTGTTTGTACACGAGGCCTCTCTTCTTGCTCAGTCACTTCTGCCACCATAACCTCATGTTCCTTGTCGGGAGAAGAATCAGGAGAATCTGCTAGAATGCTGTCAACCTGTTGGTGAGAGGAAGGATTAAACATGTCATCTAATTCCGGGTCTGTCTGTACCTGGATATTACCAATGCCTGCTGTTACCTCAGACCTTGCTGTTCCGGCTGGCTCGTCCACAATCTTGGGATGATTGTTGCTCCAATCTGTCACCAAGTCGTTGGCTAGTATCACGTCAATCCCAGCTATAGGCAAGGTATCAACTACTGCCAACGCACATGTGCCGCTGAAGTAAGGCGAGTCTAGATGTACCGGCACTAAGGGGGCAACGTACCGCGTCCTAGGAAACCCAACCAGGACAACCTTTTGTCTCCCGTCCACACTCACGCCCTCGTGTAACGAGTTTCTCACGATCAGGGACTGGGCAGCTCCACTATCTCTGAGCACTACAACTGATCTACCAGTATGATCACTCGTTACATACCCGCCTGAAGTGTGAGGGGCAAACAATCTTGGTCCTTCCTGACTAGTCATCAGAGACTGGCTTCCTACTGGTGGTGTCACACAGCCCATCAACATCACCTCTCTACGTGGGCCGCTACTTCTTCTGCCTCGGCACATAGCAGCTACATGCCCTTTCTGCCCACAAGTCCAGCACACCATATTCCTCCTCGGACTACGGTGTTTCGGACTGCTAGGACTAGTCCTTCGAGGGCTACTTGGGGGAGTCTTCTTAGCGCTTTGTTGGACGGGGGTCTCCTCTTCCTGACGAGGCTTACCAAACAGACGTGGGTAATTCCGCGGGACATACTTAGTGGAAGACCTATGTGTCAAGATGTACTCCTCAGCCAATGTGGCTGCTGCACTCAAGGTCTCCACCTGCTGCTCTTCTAGGTACGTCTTCAAATCTCCAGACAGACAGTCTTTGAAGTCCTCTAACAGTATGAGCTGCTCGAGGTCTTCCTTGGTCTTCACCTTCCGAGAGGCACACCACTCTTGGAAAAGCCGTTCCTTGATTGTTGCGAATTCGGTGAACGTGTGCTCTGAGGTCTTTTTCAGGTTCCTGAACTTCTGCATGTAAGCCTCAGGTACCAATTGGTAAGCCATGAGCACTACCTTCTTCACCTTGTCGTAATCGCCGGAGTCATCAAGGGACAACATGGAGTAGGCGATTTGGGCCTTCCCAGTCAAGAGGGACTGTAGCATGATGGCCCAATTCTCCTTTGGCCACTCCAAAGACTCTGCGACCTTTTCGAAGGCCGCGAAGAACTTCGAAACTTCCTTCTCGTTGAACTTCGGGACCATTTTGGTGTTCCTTACCGGATCGAAAATACTTGTGTCCGTTGTTGGCCTCCGACAACCTAACCGCAATACTTCTAGCTCATGTTGTCTCTCTTTTTCCTTTTCTTCTCTCTCTCGCTCTTCTCTTTCTCGTTTCTCTTCTCTTTCTCGCTCTTCTCTTTCTCGTTTCTCTTCTCTTTCTCGCTCTTCTCTTTCTCGTTTCTCTTCTCTTTCTCACTCTTCTCTTTCTCGTTTCTCTTCTCTTTCTCGCTCTTCTCTTTCTCGTTTCTCTTTTTCTCGCTCTTCTCTTTCTCTATCTCGCTCTTCTTTTCTTTCTTGTCTTTCTTTTTCCTTTTCTTCTAATTCTAAACACTTCATTTCCATTTCTTTTTCGTGTCTCTCTCTTTCCATTTCTAATTTCTTCCATTCTATCTCACGATTTATTTCTAAGGCACGTAATTTGACAGTCAGCAAGCTTATATTCAGCTCACCTGCATCGCTTTCGACATCACTGCCCTTACCTTCCTTTTCAGTGGAAGCTATGTCCTCGCTTTCCTTTATACTATGTGCCTCGCTTTCCTGTTTCTTCTCGGCCTTCAAATGCCGGTGAATCTTGGACAATATCTCCACCCGGGAATCACTGGCACGTATCTTTATCTCCAGATAGGCACTCACTAATACAAGTTCTGGTTTTCCCAGATATTTCAATCTGGCAAGACAGTCCTCCCTGTTCAGAAAGGACTGAACATCGTCCAGATCGTCGATGGTAGCTTTTTCTCCTATTGTCACATAGATGGAGCACTACCACTTAACACACCGCTTTCACTTTAGCACTTAAAGCACCGAGCACTTCTGTTGCCACTGTTGCACGTAATTACACCGGGCACCACACTACGCAATATTGCACTTAATCACAGCGAACACCGCGCTCTACAATATTGCACTGAATCACACCAAGCACCGCACAGGACGTATAACGTCCTAATAGTTATAAACAGGGGGAATTATTTACAAGGGATTGCGCTACATCACCACCCCTGTCAAACATACTTGACAAAGGGTCGGATCCCGCTGGGGATGCCAATTATGTTACAGCCCTATTGGGTCGCAACCGGGTTCTTCTCTGATGTTATTAGAGTTTGGGTATCCGGCCCCAAGTTAGTAGTGGCTTTCAAGGGGTGTGTTTCGTAACGCAAGTTAAATTAAAGGGGAAGGGATGGATGTTGTTGTCTTGCCTATATACTGAGTTTTTTGAGGCATACAGTCCCCAATAGGGCATTTAAAGGCATAGACGACGTTGGTCTCCTTTAAAGCATTCTGCTTTTTGTCTAGAGAGTTTCTCATGAGTAGGCTGGCCGTTTTCTTGGTTTTATAGTAAATCGTCAGTTGTATCTTCTGATTTTTGTCTGTAGGGATAACGTTTCAATTAACAATATCTTTCAGGCCCCTTTCCTCCGTTTTATGAGCTGTGGAAAAGAAGTTCCTGTAAAATAGTCTAATAGGGGGTATAGGTGTTGTGTTAGTTGTCTCTTCAGAGGTTGCATGGCGTTTCACTTTCCTTCTTATGAAGTCTTGAACGAAACCATTGGAGAAGCCGTTGTTTACTACGACCTGCCTTACCCTACAGAGTTCTTCGTTGACTTGCTTCCATTCTGAGCTGTGGCTGAGAGCACAGTCGACATAAGCGTTAACAACACTCCTCTTGTACCTGTCTGGGCAGTCACTGTTGGCATTTAGGCACATTCCTATGTTTGTTTCCTTAGTGCAGACTGCAGTGTGGAAACCTCCGCTCCTTACCATGAGTGTTACATCTAGAGAAGGCAGCTTCCCATCCTTCTCCATCTCGTAAGTGAAACGCAACACAGAATTCTGCTCAAATGCCTCCTTCAGCTCCTGCAGATGTCTGACATCAGGTACCTGTGTAAGAATGTCGTCAACATACCTGCAGTATATGGCCGGTTTCAAGTTCATGTCGACTAAGACTTTTTGCACGATGGTACCCATGTAGAAGTTCGCAAACAGGACACCTAGGGGAGAACCCATGGCGACCCCATCAAATTGCTCATACATGTGCCCATCCGGGCTCAAGAAGGGTGCCTCTTTAGTACAAACTTGGAGTAGTTTCCTTAGAATGTTTTCTGGTATGTCAAGAGGAGTACAGGCCGGATCACGATACACTCTGTCTGCTATCATCCCGATTGTTTCATCCACAGGTATGTTGGTAAACAGTAATTCTACGTCCAACGAGGCTCTTATCCCTGTGGCCCGTGTTCCCCCGCAGTAAGTCAACAAATTCCTTTGGAGACTTCAGGCTGAAAGTGCAAGGGACATAAGGAGTCAACAGGCTTGTGTGTCTTGACATTTCCATACGCATATCCAGGTTTATATTCCCCAATAATCTTTGGCAGGTGGAGTCCGGATTTCTTGGCGTTCACAGTTTCGATCAATTTGTTGACCTTTGCTTTCAATTCGGCTGTAGTGTCCTTCGTTACCCTTTCGAATTTAGTTTGGTCAGAGGGTATGAGGTTCATTTTCGCCAGATATTCGTCTTTTTAAGAATGACGTATATTGGCGACTTGTCACCTCTCCTGACAACTATCTCCTTGTTCTCATGAAGGCTCTTAGCTGCCGCTTTGAGCTCGGGGGACAGTATGGTGCTTCTGTAGTTGCCTCGATTCTTTCCTCCTTCCGCAATAAGTTCTGCTTGTAAGGTGTCTATATATATATATATATATATATATATATATATATATATATATATATATATATATATATATATATATATATATATATATATATATATATGTCGTACCTAGTAGCCAGAACGCACTTTCCAGCCTACTATGCAAGGCCCAATTTGCCTAATAAGCCAAGTTTTCCTGAATTAATATATTTTCTCTAATTTTTTTCTTATGAAATGATAAAGCTACCCATTTCATTATGTATGAGGTCAATTTTTTTATTGCAGTTAAAATTAACATAGATATATGACCGAACCTAACCAACCCTACCTAACCTAACCTAACCTATCTTTATAGGTTAGGTTAGGTTATGTAGCCAAAAAAGTTAGGTTAGGTTAGGTTGGTTAGGTAGTCGAAAAACAATTAATTCATGAAAACTTGGCTTATTAGGCAAATCAGGCCTTGCATAGTAGGCTGAGAAGTGCGTTCTGTCTACTAGGTACGACATATATATACGGATATACGGATTATTTCTTTCATTATTCTTTATTTATTTCATTATTATTCATTATTCTTGCACAGTGAACATATAAAAGAGGAAAGAATAATGAAAGAAATAATCCTTAAAGGAGTAAAAAGCACTACTCCTAACCAAAACATAAACCTGATAATATTCTACAAAACCAAGAAGACTTCCGAACTCCTTATCAAAAACAGCCCGAAGCCGACGGAGAACCCTCTACAGCAGTCAAGCGTTGTATACATGTACACTTGCCCCCACGAAGGATGTAACCTTCAATGTAAGTACATAGGTATGACGTCGACCAAGCTGACGAGGCGTTTGACATGCCATCTTCAATCTGGTGCCCCTAGGAATCACATGAGACAAGCCCATGACATTACTCTAACAAGAGAAATGTTGAACAAGAATACTTGCATAATAGACAAAACCCAAGATTCAAGAAGATTACAAATTCTTGAGGCAATTCACATTAGAATAGAGCGACCTACCATGAACACCCAAATCACGGAACTATTTACTCTACCCACCATGAGAGTAAGGACAAGACAAGAACATATCGATGCCAACACAGAAGACAATGTCCAACATAACAGGCCAATTACACTGGATTAATCTTTGTGTTTAGATAGGAGATGCCTCGAATGGGCCAATAAGCCTTCTGCAGCCTCTATGTTTCACCTCACATTTATCCCTTATGTATCCCCCCATGTTTTCACCTTCATTGTATTATCACCTGACCTAATGGGGGTATAAAATCAACTAGTATTGTAAGATCTGTTCACTTGAGAATGAACCATGGAGGTTCGAAACGTCGTGCAAATTATACAAATAAGTGTAATACACTCTATAGTAAATCACTTCTTTTCTTCACCTTAAAAGTACGAAAATGAGTTTTGGAGAACTCCTATTTCAATTAAGCCCTGATGCTAAGAAAATAGTTAGAGGGATAGAAGCCCTAAACCAGAAAATAATAAATACAGAATATGCGGTCATATTCAATGAAACATGTTTGAAAGAAAACCTGCTGCCAGTATACACCAATATAAACCCACATGACCCAGCAGTCCGCAACACAGAGTTTACCTATAGGTATAGGCAAGAGCTCATTCAGCATCAACTAAACAAGAAGAAGGAAGCCCTCCAAACCTTTATAGAGCAGGCGGAGCATCTGTTAAACAAATGGACCCAGTACGACATCCCTATCCAACTCAAGCAAACCATCAACATTGAACAATTTAACCTGAAACAACAACATAAAACTCTTGTAGAAACAAAGACACTCCGTAAGTTAACATCCCTAAACGGTGGACAGCTAAAAATCCCTCGTCCTAAAGATGGCTACTTTAACCTGACTTCTTATGATCTTACCCAGGACCAACGAGACCTCTTAAATCTTGGTCTAAATTGTCAATTCTTATCTAAACCAAAGATGCATCAAAAACGCCTGGAAATCGAAATGCTTCTGGACGATATCCATAAGCTAGAAGACAACAAAAAAGTCATCACCACTGACACACTTCAAGCTGAACTACTTGCAGAAGCAGGGAAAAAACGAGGAACATATTCATCTACAATCTTAACCCCACGACTCAAAGAAGCAGCGAAACAACTAAAAAATCTGAAAGACGTAACAATAAGAAAAGCCGACAAAACAGCAGCATATGTATTGATTCCTACCCATGAATACATGAACAAAATTAGCGACATCCTAAGTGACGACTCCAAATTTCAACGAATCACGAGGAACCCCGTAGAAGACCTTAAGCGGAAAGTAAACAAAACAATTACAGCAATCAACGCAAAGAAAGGTAGTGTGCATTTCAATAAACTTCATGGCGACTATGGCTTAGGATATGCCTACGGCAATGTTAAGACGCATAAACCAGGTAACCCACTACGCCCTATAATCAGCCAAATACCAACCCCAACTTATCACCTGGCAAAGAAACTCAATGAACTCCTAACTCCATACACTCCAAGTAAGTTTAGTCTACAATCATCAGCAGATTTCCTAGAATTGATCAAATCTACCCAGCCCGATGGAATCATCGCTTCCCTGGACGTTGAATCCCTATTTACCAACGTCCCAGTCGACACAACCATAGGAATGATACTGGACAGAGTATACAGAGACGAGAGCACCCCCAAATTAGACATACCTGAGCCACACTTGAAAAGTCTTCTCGAAGCATGTACAAAGGAAGCCCCTTTCATCAGTCCACAAGGAGACATGTATTTACAAATAGACGGAGTAGCAATGGGCTCCCCCTTAGGAGTTTTATTTGCTAATTTTTATATGGGAACCATCGAAGATAGGGTCTTCAGTAGCAGACAAAAACCAACTGTATACTGCCGTTATGTAGATGACATATTCGTAATAGTAAAAGACTCAGATGAACTAATTGACCTAAAAAGACACCTAGAGAGAGAGTCAGTACTCCGATTTACACATGAAAATAGTGAAAATAACAGTCTGCCATTCTTGGATGTACTAATAACAAAAACAGGAATCTCTTTAAGCACCAACGTTTATACCAAGCCCACCAACATAGGATTATGCCTGAACGGTAGAAGTGAGTGCCCCCAAAGATACAAAGCCAGTGTTCTCAATGCTTATATTCGTCGAGCGCTTACCCACTGCTCTGAATGGAGCAACGTGAGTAGAGAGTTTGAAAGAGTAACTCAGGTATTGGTGAACAACGGATATAGCAACGCGGAAATAAACGCTGCTATAAGAAAACACTTGGACCGTTGGTATAATTCAGAACCTAGAACAGAAACCACAACACCCCCAATAAAATTATATTACAAATCAACCATGCACAGTGAACATATAAAAGAGGAAAGAATAATGAAAGAAATAATCCGTAAAGGAGTAAAAAGCACTACTCCTAACCAAAACATAAACCTGATAATATTCTACAAAACCAAGAAGACTTCCGAACTCCTTATCAATAACAGGCCGAAGCCGACGGAGAACCCTCTACAGCAGTCAAGCGTTGTATACATGTACACTTGCCCCCACGAAGGATGTAACCTTCAATGTAAGTACATAGGTATGACGTCGACCAAGCTGACGAGGCGTTTGACATGGCATCTTCAATCTGGTGCCCCTAGGAATCACATGAGACAAGCCCATGACATTACTCTAACAAGAGAAATGTTGAACAAGAATACTTGCATAATAGACAAAACCCAAGATTCAAGAAGATTACAAATTCTTGAGGCAATTCACATTAGAATAGAGCGACCTACCATGAACACCCAAATCACGGAACTATTTACTCTACCCACCATGAGAGTAAGGACAAGACAAGAACATATCGATGCCAACACAGAAGACAATGTCCAACATAACAGGCCTATTACACTGGATTAATCTTTGTGTTTAGATAGGAGATGCCTCGTATGGGCCAATAAGCCTTCTGCAGCCTCTATGTTTCACCTCACATTTATCCCTTATGTATCCCCCCATGTTTTCACCTTCATTGTATTATCACCTGACCTAATGGGGGTATAAAATCAACTAGTATTGTAAGATCTGTTCACTTGAGAATGAACCATGGACGTTCGAAACGTCGTGCAAATTATACAAATAAGTGTAATACACTCTATAGTAAATCACTTCTTTTCTTCACCTTAAAAGTACGAAAATGAGTTTTGGAGAACTCCTATTTCAATTAAGCCCTGATGCTAAGAAAATAGTTAGAGGGATAGAAGCCCTAAACCAGAAAATAATAAATACAGAATATGCGGTCATATTCAATGAAACATATATATAAATATATATATATATATATATATATATATATATATATATATATATATATATATATATATATATATATATATATATATATATATATATATATATATATATATGTATATATATATATATATATATACATATATATATATATATATATATATATATATATATATATATATATATATATATATATATATATATATATATTATATATATATATGTATATATATGTATATATATGTATATATATGTATATATATGTATATATATGTATATATATGTATATATATGTATATATATGTATATATATGTATATATATGTATATATATGTGTATATATATATATATATATATATATATATATATATATATATATATATATATATATATATATAAAAGAATAAGAAAATAAGAAGTTTCTAGAGAAGACCTTGTGGATTCTCACTGAACACAAAGATGCATATCATAAGTTGTCGAGTTCCTCCAGCTCCTCAGATGGCGGGCAGGAACCCTGAATGCAGTGTGCATTTTCCCTCTGTATCACCACGCTGAGGCGCTGGAAAAGGAAGCTGGCAGCTCTAGGGTTTCATAATGTTTCAATTAGCATAGAACCCAGTTCCTTTAAATAAAACTGGTGGCACTTTTACCCCAGGCGCCTAGTGTCCCAGAAGCAATGGGCACAAAATTGTAGTGGTGATCCAGTTCTCTGTACTTACGGGATTTGGCTGCTTCCCTGTGGGTGGCAGCGCCACCTGGTTGTGCAACACTGAAATCAATGTTAGCCAGGTGTTAGCCAGGGTTGATACGCACGTGTAGTCCCACACCAACTGCTTGTCGTTCTTCCAGGGGTTCACTTTGATACCATCCGGGCGACCAATAAGAGCATGAGAGTTACGGGGCGTAAGGTAACGGGGCTCTCTTTCAGCTGGGCATCCACCTGTGTTGAGGCTCCTCTTGATGATGTCGTTAACTTCACTGTGCCTCTAGTGCCATCCCCCTGTGCTTTGGCAGAGTAGGCCATGGTGGCCGTACCTGTCAGCCACCACCTCGCAGCAAAAACACTTATATATGTTGTGGATTGGGGCAACAAGGGGGTGGGCCACAGCAATTCAGAAGGCGTGTGGTGCGGGACGTGTGCCAGTTGATGACATTGGGGTTTCTAACATGAAATCCCCTGCATATGGGGCTGCTACTGCTGTTAGGCGAGCAATGTTGTGTTGTGTTGTTGCAGCACCCAGGCACTCTGCAGCAACTTGGTCTACAATGGGGCCATCCCAGCTGGATTGCTTGTGGGCTTTTGGGGATGGTGGTTGAGGTGATGGGCCTGCACAAGAGGCCCACTCTGTGGCACAGCATATAAAATTGGGATCGTGTACACCTGCCAGCTGATGTAAGTAGGCAGGTAGAATTTCCTTCACAAGGTCGTCGGATGCCGAGGAGGAGGACAGGAAGACTAGTAAGGTGATATGCGTTGCTGTTCGACCTCCGAGGCCCCGAAGTCTTAGGGGAAGGGAGGCTTGTTTCCATTGTAGGTCATCAAGAAAGAGGTTGAGGGCTTTTTCTAACATTGATTTCAGTAACAGGTCATACTCACCTATATTTTGGCTACTGTAGGATGATGAATACCTCAGAAAGTAGGTTAACCTGGGGATGGAACGACATCTGGTGATGTCCTCTTCACCAGATGAAGGATATCCTCAATAATCATCATGTTTATCTGACAATGATACCACAATGTTACTCTCTTCTCAAGTCAGTATGGTTTGATAACAACTAGTGAAGCAGGATATCATAAATTATAATAATATTTATCGGGCGTAACATGGTGTTGCTGATGCCTTAAGCTTGCATGATAAGATAGCGAATGGTGGTGTTCAGAGTATTTGTGAAGGTCATTGTTAACTGATGACGACAACGATGTTCCTCATGCCTCCATCAGTATTCTCAAATATCATCAGTTACATACCATTTATGGTTATATTGGTTGTATGGTGATGGCAACAATGTTTCTCTTTCCTCGAGCAAGTATTGCCAACATTTTATTGACAAACTTGTATGGCATACGATGCTTATAAAGGTTATATTGGTTAACTGACGATGGCAAGACTGGAGCTGTTGGTTCGCCCCAGTAAAGTTTCTTCTTATGTACATAATAATAATTATATTAATAAATAATTATTATTTATTATTATTTAATAATTAAAGTCCCAGTAATGCTCTTCTTATGTACATAATAATAATAATAATATTATTTATTAGGGAAAATCACATACATACAAAATGGTATACGAGAAGAATGTTGGATCTGTAGGTAGGGCAAGTATATACTATGGTTCAAACCACTAATACACTCAGTGTTTCGGGCCTGGCAATAGCACCACTGTCGCTCTCGTCACAAGTAATACATTATCAAATAAGAACTGTTCAGATGTCGGATATTTTAATAGTGATCTATTCTTAAACATTTTAACATGATCTTTCTCTCTTAAATTTAGGGTGGCAAATAATTTTGCATACTATTTAGAGTCTGTACACTTTACTAGTATATAAAAAATGTTAATCTAGAACAGATTATTTCAATATTTACATAAAGTACAGGAATCGTGACGGTTTATGCATAATAACAATTGTGGTATCTGTTGACAGGCAGGACACCCCTTCACCTAGCAGCCGTATTTGGTCACAACAACACTGTGAAGGTCCTCCTCGACGCTGGAGCAAACATTAACGCTGCAGATGAAAATGGTAAGGATGACATTTATGCATCCCAACATTAAAAACACTGATGTCATACAACACACCACAATTTGTATGTGTCAAAATGCAATATTTATATTTTATAATTATACCATATGAGAGAATGTCTGTCTGTTCAAAGTTGGGGGCCAAATTTTTCATATAAAAAATAGTTTTATAGTAATCTGCCACATTATTCATTAATTTGTTAAAATTGACATAAAATTCCAGCTGTGAATAATTTGTCTGTACTCACATCAAACAGACAATTCTCCCACAGCGTCAAACGTTTCTCAAGCAAACTGCTGTATACCAGAGTAAGTGTAACTATTGTTTGTTTAGTTCTTCACACCACTGAGCTGCTCCCACTGCCGACTACCCACACATAACACTATTGTAAGACAGAGGGACAGAAAAACATAGAGAGAGACGCACACAGAAACTTAGAAACAGAAACACAGCTAGAGACAGATAGACAGAGAGAGGCAGAGATAAAGATAGAGGAAGAGAATGAAACAGACAGTAGATAAAGGGATGGATGGATAGACGAAGAGGCGGATTAATAAATAGATCAGCCGTAGTAGCCGCTATGAAGGTTCTAACCAATGTGCTGTGAGTTACCAGGCACACCTTCCAGACGACTAGGCCACGACATGGTCAAAACAGTTGCAACCCTGGGTACTACTGCACCCTCTAGGACTCCTGAGCCTTCCATTGACGCCGATGCAGAGTGTCAGACAATCCACCACATGCACTCTGGCTCAGTCATCTCGGAATGTTCTACCTCTGACGCTCTTCCTTTAATGCACAGAGTAATCACACTCTCGTGATGTATCAATGAGAAAATCTGTAGGAGCCGTGGTGAGGGTTCGAACCTATGTGCTGGGTGTTCCCAGGCACACACTCTCTGTGTATTGATAAAGGAGTACCCTGAAGACTGAGCCACAGTGCATGGGGGGGGGGGAGGAGGGATTGAGTGAAGCCATTGGTTCGGGTTCAGTGGAAACCTATAGATGTAGGAGCATCAAAATGCTCTTACATCTGGCAAGGACGTATTCGGCCGCCATTTTAAATTTGGGAGCAATCCTGTGTATAAACTTACCACACAATTAACATTCATTCTTTAACCAAACTAATCTAAAAACTCTACAATTTAAATATCACTAATCCAACGTATAATTCAACACATTCAAGGCCTATCACACCTAAAATGCACACATAAGTGAAGAGTCCCTACATCATCTGTATGTCAACAAATGCCACTCGATCCCGGTCCATCTGCCACAGTCATCTGGACCCAGGATCCATCTGGACCCAGGATCCATCTGGACCCAGGGTAGTAACATCCTCTCACTGTTGACACCCAACACACAGTCAATTATATTTCTCATCAGAGCTCTCTCTCTCTGATGAACAGATAGACAGACAGATATAGAGAAACAGAGACAAAGATATCTAGAGACAGAGACTGACAGCAGATTAATGGATGAATAGATGGCTGGAAACACGAATAGACAGATAAGTGGATTGATAGATGTATGGATGCATTGATTGCTGGATGTTTAGGTACAATGATATACAGACGAATATATAGATTGATAGTTAAATGAACAGATATTTGGTTGAATTAATGGATACAAAGTTGATTAGGTGCATGGATAGATAGATGAAAAGAAAGCAAGATGTAGATATAGTGAGATAGATGGATAGAAAGCTAGATGAATAGATTTATGGACAGATGGCTGCATTGATGGATGGATAAATGGCTGCACAGGTGGAGAGAAAGATGGATGGAAAGATGGACAGATGTAAATAGATAAATGGACAGAGAGGGCAGATGAATGGATAGATGTATGAATAGATAGATGAATGAGTAGATGGATGGATGAGTAGATGGATGGATAGATATTTTCGTATTTTTATTTATTTAGTTATTTTATTTATTTATGTATATATACAAGAGTTCTTACATTCTTCTACACGTCGATAGATGGATAGATGGATGTATAAAGGGAAAGACGGATAGATAGATGTATAGACAAATAGGCAGAGGTGTAGATGTTTGGACAGATGGATAGACGTACAGGTGAACAGAGAGAAAGATAGATAGATGAATATATGCATTGCTATATAGGTAGATTGAAAGATAGATGAATATATATAGATTCTTAAATATATGATGAGTAGATAGTTAGATAGATGGATAGATAGACCGAGATAGAGAGATTGAAAGATAGATGAATATATATAGATTCTTAAATATATGATGAGTAGATAGTTAGATAGATGGATAGATAGACCGAGATAGAGAGATAGATAGATGGATGCATTGATTATATATATAGATTAATGGCTAAATAATAAGAGAGATAGGTGGATGGACGGATAGATAAATAGAGAGATAGGTGGAAGGATAGATATATGGTCAAATTGGACAAACAGACAGACCTAGGCATCGCTGGATACCCATCCAGTATAATATATAACACAAATTCGGTCAAAGTTTCCAAGACTAAGAACCAATAAATGTTCAATATTTATAGACATTTTCACCTGAAATATAAACTCAAAATAAGAATCTTATTGAGTCGAGACACATTACATATATTATGTTACGTACTCTAAAGTGTGAGAATATATCTGTGTGTGTGTCTGGCTGTTTGTCTGTTCGTCGTTGGAGGCCACACAGATGGAGCTAGCGTCATCCATATTGACAGAGGAAATGGTCTGGGGTACAGGATGAAAATGGATGATTTGGGTTGTCAGAATTCAATAGGTAAGAGCATGTCAGGATCACATTCAGACCCCCACACACATTTTTGGCAACGCACGCCCTCTGTTCAGCTAGATAGTATCAAAACAAACTTTCAGAACAATCGTTTTTTCGTACAGTAATATGTACCATTTTACACTGATTCCGGTAAAATTAACAAATTACCTGCCATCAATAATTTGTTCGTACTCACATAAAACAGACGATTCTTCCACAACTTTAAAAGTTTTGCAAGACACAACCCTTTATGAGAGTAAGGAAACTATACATTTTTTAGTATGTCACATAAGCTCTTCTCGCAGGCGATAACCCACACATTACACTAAAATATTGTTGATAAGGAAGAGAGAGACAGACAGACAGTGACCGAGAAATACAAAGACAGAGACACATAGTCAGAAACAGGCAGAGACAGAGGCAGAGGGAAGAAATAGAGGCTGATACACAGAGAAAGAGAGAGCTAGAAAAGAGAGACAGAAAGACATAAAAGAGATAGACAGAGAGCAGATATATATATAGATGTATGCATAGAGATGTGGACTGATAGCGTGAAGCATATACTTATGGATAGAGACAGACAGGGGTATGGATAAACAGCTGAATATGATGGATAGATGGATGGGCAGATAAATGGCTTGATAAATACATAAATGAATAGAAAGATGAGATGGTAGCTGGATAAATAGACAGATAGATAGATAGATAGATGGGTAGGTGGATAAAGAGATGGATAGATAGATACAATGATAAATATATTTACAGATAGATGAATAGGTATATATATATATATGACAGAGAGATAAGCAGATGAATGGATATACTCAGCAAACAAAAAACATTTTTGACCGTTTTTAATTGGTCGCAAAAAGGTGGCACTGAAACTATTTATATAATGTTGTTTTAATAACGTATAAAATACATTACTTTCTGTCACTCAAATCGTAGACAGCATGATTTGTTGTCCTAGACAAATTTGCTGTCAAATCGTAGTCAGTTGCAATAGTACAACTGATGATTTAAAACTTTTCTAATTAAAATTAAGTACAAGTACTTCATATGTGTGTGTGTGTGTACTTACCTAGTTGCACTTACCTAGTTGTGACTGCGGGATTGATCTCTGGCTTTTTGGTCCCGTCTCTCAACTGTCAGTCATCAGATATACAAGTTCCTGAGCTTATTCGGCTCTATCATATCTAAACTTGAAATTGTGTATGGAGTCTGCCTCCACAACATCACTTCCTAATGCATTCCATTTGTCAACTACTCAGACGCTGAAAAAATTCTTTCTAATGATTATATGGCTCATTTAGGCATGTCGGAAAATCCGACACCATTTAATAATCATACAGATAATAGCTGTATTACCAACAAGTTACCCATAGAAAACGTAACTTGTAGTGGAATTACCGTCTATAGAAAACGGGATATCATCACCACATACTATTATAAATCACCACCTATTATGGTGGGAATTATTCTTAAATACATTAGTCTTTGGACTTTACCATCATAAAAACATCTTATATAAATTAACTTAATTATCAATATAAAAGTAGAGTAAATATGACCCTTCTATCACTTTCTGTCATGTGGACAATGTAAGCCAGGCGTCAGAGTGAGGAGGAGGGCAGCCATGGTTTATACTAGACCAGAGGCTCACAGGGAGCAAATTCGGCTCCTGTTAAATTTACTTGGACGTAGTGTTATGGAAACCAAAGGTGTACCATTTTCAACACGCTGTCATCAAATCAAGTTAAGTGTTCTTTCCGAAACCCATTATCTATCATTAGTGGCCATTAATGTCATTGGGTAGGGTTAGCCGGTTAGAGCACGATATAGCCTCAAACTAAAGGTAATTAAGCCAGGTCTTTAAGGTTCCATGTATAGTGTTTTCTCTGATATAGCTTGTCATATATAGAATCTGGCTTTACAGCTAGCGCCCTTTTGACAGGTCAAGACGAGGAAGGCTTTGTGCATCAGTTACTGGGTGATGGAAGCTACCTCAAAGAGGATAATTTGGTGTCTACACCCTAGTTATACCTGGTGGACTACCTGCTGTACTATAAGATAAGGAACCTCTTCAATGTATGTAGTCTATTACTGTAGTTTGATTGGCTGCATATATATTTAATTAATATAAACCCCCCCTAATGTGTAGAGGATCGATTTGTGAGATTATTGCAGAAATACAGTCCACTTATCATTATACAAATTGCTATCGAAGTATATAAATTAACGTAAATATAAATTCATATAAATTAAATAAATATAAATCTCACAGGTCGGTTCCCACATTATTTGGACCTTCGGAACCGGAATATTCGGTCCTTTGAACCCACATTTGGTCATCTTAGTACCGGATGAACCAGTTAACCAGTGGATTCATTAAATAAACTAGTGCAGTGTGATTTAAACAAAGCCAGCAGTCAATGACGGCGGCGTTGACTCGTGCGAGTTCACGAGCCCCGCTCAGTTCAGATCAGCATCGTCAGCGGTTTCATGTACACCCACAGATTTGGTGGCGTGTTATTCTGTGAAATGACAGCGCTAATATAGAAGCCAGCCAAATTAGTGATGTGTCTTCGCGATATTGTTCACGGATTTCGTGGTGTTAAATTTCGCGAGAGATTATCCACGAATTTTGTGGAGTTTATTTCGCGAGGTCACTAATAATATTTAATACTTCTAGATAATATTAGAAGTTTCATAGAGGCTAATTAAAAGGCTATTATCAATAATTGTGTATATTATTTCTCCAAAATAGAGAATCATTTAATATATATTGCACTAGTGATCACAGTATAATATTTACTAATTGCCAACCCACAACAGGGTAGGATATGACTAGTTGAACTATTATTGTTCAACCTAGTCCCATTATTACCATAGTCAGTTGTACTATATTCGACAACCTAACACCATTAATGAATGGTCCAGACCCTATTTTGGGTGTAATTTTTATCAACTCGAGTTGAGTTGTGTATATATAATAATTTACTTATGATCATTACACCTTTGAGTGATTAATTAGTGTCTCTACCATCCTAGGGTGATATAGAAGAGCTAACCTAAAGGTACTTCCAGTGACACTGGTTTATCACTCAAATCATTAGTGTGTATGATTGTATATATATAATGTGTATTAATTTTAAGTGCTAACCTCTAGTAGAGGTAGGATTATTGCCTAGTGAGTTCAGAATTTACCCTAGGCTACCATTAGTGTTTGTTCAGTATTATGAGCAGCCCAAGTACAAGCCCCACCAGGCTTCACCAACTAGCCAGTATGGATAATGCAGGGAGAATGAAAAGAACCCTTGCAGGTCTTAAAGGCCACTTAACAAGACAGATCAAGAAATGTGAAGATTTGTCACAACAATCACCAGTTGATTATGCTGACCTGGAAAGCTATTATCAAGCAGCTGCAGGTAAATTTGAGCAAATCAAATGTCAAATAGCAACATATGTGGCTGAACTTGCCAACACTAATTTATCAGAAACAGAAATAGACGACATTATGGTTGATCATGCGAATTATGAAGATCACACTCAGGCCACGTTACAGCCTTATGTCAAATTAATTGCCCAGAACAAGGCAACAGCAACAACAACAACAGTTGCATCTAATACGAGTCAAGCAGAAGCTCGACTCCCTCCAATTAATTTACCCACTTTCTCAGGAAAAGATGAGGAAGATTGGGACAAATTTTGGAACAAATTCGTTGACCTTGTAGACTCAAAACAATCTTTACCAAAGAGTAGTAAATTCTCTTATTTGCAAGGCCAATTATCAGGTGAGGCTAAAACAGTAGTATCCCATCTGAGATTAACTAGTGATGGCTATGATCTGGTAGTACAACTCCTCAAGGATAATTATGCTGATCCAGAAGTAAGAACATCACATTTAGTTCATGAGCTGTTGCATTTACCCCCACCGGAGGCTTCAGCTGATTCACTCCAAGTCTTCAAGCTGGAGGTAGAATCATTGATCAATGCCCTCAGCCTGACAGCATATACAAACGGGGCTGAGTGGGTCTTGAAAATAATTGTCCAGGAGAAAATACCTAGGGACATATTGAGACAAATGAGTGCTCATTACAATAAAAGCATCTTATCTATGAATGAAATATCTGAAGGTTTAAAGTCAGTAGTTCATCAATTACGAACACATGACAAATTAAAACCACCAAGTAAACCCTCAGAAACCAATAATAGTAAACCACAGAGTACCAAATGTACTCCAAATCAATCTAGACAATATAATTCAACACCAAAGTGGAACAGTAGCAGTGTGGGCGTATATGCAGTGGGACCCTCCAAGCCTATAGTTACTGTGTCACCCAAGAACGTGACACCAAAGGGTACTGGAAGCTATGGAACATGTTTGTTCTGCAATGAGAAACATTCAATGTACCACTGCTCTAATTTTCCTGATAGTGACGCCCGTGTTGAGCGACTCAAAGATTTGCAACATTGCACGAGGTGCCTCAGGAAACATAACATCAAGGACTGTGATACCCAATTACACACCTGTAATAGGTGTAACAAAGGTCAACACCATGCAGCATTGTGCAGAGACACCAAAACAACGTCTCCAAACCCCAAGGTGGAAGATAGCATTCCCACCACAGTACAGTACTGCAACGTGCAACCAACAAAGAGTGTCCAATCGGCAAAGTCTAAAGGTAATACGACTTTGCCTACTGCCCAAATTACCATCCTGAATAAGAGGGCCAAGGTCCATACCCGTGGGTTGTTTGACCAAGGATCCCAGAGAACATTTGTCACTAAAAAGTTGGCAGATGAACTACAATTAAGGCCTGTAGCCCAGACGTCATTCAACATCTCAGGGTTTGTAACAGATGCAGGACCTCAAGTCTACCAGGTGGTACAACCATCAGTACGTTTAGGCAGGTACGTCTGTCGAGTACAAGCCATTGTGGTGGACAAAATACCAGTAGACCTACAAGTTCAAGGTCTGAGAGCAACAGCCAAATTCCTGAGAAATAGAGGAATAAAATTGGCAGATAATATTAAGTCTGATCACCTCAACGACTTCGGTCTCCTTGTAGGGACAGACTATTGTCATCGATTCATCGGTAGCCCTACTAAATATCAGGGTATAACCATGTTAAACTCTGCAGGAGGTAAATTACTCTCAGGCCCAGTATCAAGCCTGAGGAGACCTATGCCTGCAGATAAACAATACCAATAGAAATCTAAATTTGTCAGCTGATTATATTTCTCCAGTAGCATTATACTAAGGAGATTACAGCTGACTATACCAACAGAGGTTGATGTTAGTATCATCATTTAAAGCTGAAGATGAGTTCATGAGGCCTCAGTGGCAAATCAGTGAACAGTAGCTTAAACAGCTACAAGTCACTGCGACCAATGTCACTGAACCCACTGCAGTCTCAGAACCATACTTTACTTTAATGATGAGCTATTCAATCTTCTGAATCAATTAACTAAATTAAACCCCAATAAATCTGATGACTGATTTGATACATTTATTATTTAATCAAGATGTATTCCATGGGCCTCAGTGTTTATATATCAGTGACCAGTTACCTGAAGAAACTTCAAGTTATATCTAATGTCACTGATCTCACTGCAGTCCCTGAATCATACTTGACTGTAGTACTTGATCACATCCAGTCTTCTGGGTTAAATAATATGTAATAAGGCTTGAATATTAGCCTTTCAAGAGTTGACAGGGAAATGAAATTGCATTAGACTTCTAACCCCTGCAACTCTAGTACGGGACATCCGTCCTGTACGAACAGACGCACAAATGTGTGATTACTAACTACTAACATCAAATTAATCTAATAATTCGAAGGAGGAGTATCGGTGTTCGTCTGTTCTAAAGAGGACTTCGACCCGTGAGCAGCCCCTGGGGAATTATGTCGGAAAATCCGACACCATTTAATAATCATACAGATAATAGCTGTATTACCAACAAGTTACCCATAGAAAACGTAACTTGTAGTGGAATTACCGTCTATAGAAAACGGGATATCATCACCACATACTATTATAAATCACCACCTATTATGGTGGGAATTATTCTTAAATACATTAGTCATTGGACTTTACCATCATAAAAACATCTTATATAAATTAACTTAATTATCAATATTAAAGTAGAGTAAATGTGACCCTTCTATCACTTTCTGTCATGTGGACAATGTAAGCCAGGCGTCAGAGTGAGGAGGAGGGCAGCCATGGTTTATACTAGACCAGAGGCTCACAGGGAGCAAATTCGGCTCCTGTTAAATTTACTTGGACGTAGTGTTATGGAAACCAAAGGTGTACCATTTTCAACACGCTGTCATCAAATCAAGTTAAGTGTTCTTTCCGAAACCCATTATCTATCATTAGTGGCCATTAATGTCATTGGGTAGGGTTAGCCGGTTAGAGCACGATATAGCCTCAAACTAAAGGTAATTAAACCAGGTCTTCATGTTCCATGTATAGTGTTTTCTCTGATATAGCTTGTCATATATAGAACCTGGCTTCACAGCTAGCGCCCTTTTGACAGGTCAAGACGAGGAAGCAAGGCTTTGTACATCAGTTACCTGGGTGATGGAAGCTACCTCAAAGAGGATAATTTGGTGTCTACACCCTAGTTATACCTGGTGGACTAACCTGCTGTACTATAAGATAAGGAACCTTTTCAATGTATGTAGTTAATACTGTAGTTTGATTGGCTGCATATATATTCAATTAATATAAACCCCCCTAATGTGTAGAGGATCGATTTGTGAGATTAAGAGATTATTGCAGAAATACAGTCCACTTATCATTATACAAATTGCTATCGAAGTATATAAATTAACGTAAATATAAATTCATATAAATTAAATAAATATAAATCTCACAGGTCGGTTCCCACAAGGCACTCAATTTCCACCTGTGTCCCATAGTGTGTGTGTGCCCCATGCATTAAATAGTCTATCTTTATCTATCCTATCAATTCATTTGAGAATCTTGTATGTAGAGATCATGTCCCCCATAACTCCTCTACCTCCCAGTGACTTGAGGTTTAATTCCCATAGTCTCTCCTCGTAGCTCATACCCCTCAGTTCGGGTACTAGTGTAGTGACATACTTTTGAAACTTTTCCAATTTAGTCTTATGCTTGAGTAGATATGAACTCCACACTGGAGCCGCAAATTCCAAGATTGGTCTGACATATGTGGTATACAAAGTTCTGTATGGTTCCTCACACAAGATTCTAAAGTCCGTTCTTATGTTAGCCAACCTGGCATATGCCACTGATGTTATTCTCTTGATATGGGCTTCAGGAGACAGGTCTGGCGTGATATCAATCCCCAAATCTTTCTCTCTGACTCTTGAAGAATTTTATCTCCCAAATGATACCTTGTGTCTGGTGTCCTGGTCCTTACACCTATCTTCATTACATTACATTTGCTTGGGTTAAATTCTAACAACCATTTGTTCGAAAATTCCTTCAGCTTGTCCAGGTTATCTTAAAGCTTCAAACTGTCCTCCTCTGTCTAAATCCTCCTCATAATTTTGGTATCGTCAGCAAACATTGAGAGGAATGATTTTATACCCCCAGGGAGATCATTTACGTATATCAGAAACAGGATAGGTCTGAGTACAGAGCCCTGTGGGACTCCACTGGTGACTTCACGCCAATTTGAGGTCTCACCCCTCACTGTAACTCTCTGCTTCTTATTGCTTAGGTACTCCCTTATCCACTGGAGTACGGTACCAGTTTCTCCAGCCTGTTTCTCCAGATTATGCATCAACCTCTTATTGGGTACTGTGTCAATGGCTTTCCGACAGTCCAAGTAAATGCAGTCTGCGCATCCATCTCTTTCTTGTTTAATCTTTGGCACCTGATTGTAGAATTTTATTAAGCCTGTAAGGCGAGATTTAACTTGCCTAAACCCATTTTTATGGGTTGTCACGGAATGCCTTCTCACCAGATGTGTTACTAGGTTGTTTATAATAATCTTCTCCATCACCTTGCATGGTATACAAGCTATGGGTGGTAGGCTTTGTGGGTTGGAGGTGTTATTGTAAGAGGGGGTGAGGGTGAGAGAAGGTTGGGGGTGTTACCCAGTGGAGGTCATAATGTTGTCACATGAAGGTACCAAAACATTAGTCCCAAATGAGCGTATTGTCTTTTGAGGTTCGTTTCCATATTTTCACTTATATCCACCATAAATAATATATTGCAAGAACACTGTACACGGTACGATTAACTGACTAATTAAGAGGCACTTACCACCAAGTCAACGTCCTAAAGTACAACTAGGTGTTAAGAAGCATTTTTTTTTTCTACCACAGACGTGGCCACACATTTACAATGCTAACCAGCATATATACATTTTCTTCTGTCCTCCATGGACAGGGTTAGAGAAGTGTTAAACATACAGTTCAAGGGTTTATTGAACACTCAACCACAGAAGGTGATTCGGTGCTTTTAAAATGCTAAGCTAACCTACATACGTAAATACATAGATACACAGATTTACGTATGCCCTACATAAAGTATTAGATGTGTCTTTTACATAGTGTCATTAATGTACATTCACAAAGATGAAATGTAATTCTGATCAGCTTCCATATATGCTTTATACCCATACATATACATACACACACACACACATACACATACATATATACACACACACATGCATTCACATACATTTGTCTCATTTACCCTGACAGGGTGAGGTAGCTGATAAAGAAACTAGTGTGCAATTAAGCACTTAATCACTGAAGGTGATGAAGGTGCTTTTACAAGCTCAGGTTATATAGTTACATCACATACATACATTGTATGATTGATACATTACATGGTCAATTTTGGATACAAGTCCAGTATATCATCAAGTGTTCCAGTACTCATATAGTAACTACAGAGTTCAGCATACCTTAGCCCAGGAGGGCGAAAGTCAGTCAGTATTGGACACTCTACAATATAATGTTCAAGAGAGTGCATGTTTTCTCTTTCACAAAGTTGACACATTGTGTACTCGACATTTGGGTTTTGAGAAAGCTGCCAGATACGTCTATATCCCAGGCGTATTCTGGCCACTATAACATCACATTGCCGGGTTCTTGTTCTATTAGTCCCATATGTGAATGTCTCCTCACGACATCTATCATAATATTTAATGCTAAAACTTTCAGGTCTTTGAGAATTTGTTAGGTCGGTGAGATTTTCATTAGATATTTGTTTAAGTATTCTCTTTGTCACTGCTAATGAAACACCCATATCAATTTCTACCACTGGTTTTCTACAGGCTGACTTAGCAAGCATATCAACAGTGTCATGCCTTGAGATGCCAACATGTGATGGTATCCATAGGAATTTAATCTCAAATCTGTTTTCTTTGGCAGCTAAAACATTCATTCGAATATCACTGACTATTTTCTGGGTGTCACTACTATGTGCGTTCAATGCCAGGAGTGCACTCTGCGAGTCACAGTATATAAGTCCACTGCCTTTGTCTTTTAAAAATTCAGTGGCAAGGTATATGCCTGCAAGTTCGGTTTGAGTTGTACTTGCCCAGTCATTGACGCGCTTCATTGCTGTATGTACGAGAGAAGATTGTTCAAGTATGTTACATGCACATCCGAGGTATCTGTAAGACTCGCAGTTCTCAAGTGCTCGCCCATCTATATGATAATTGGGTGGTGGAATACCACATGGAATGAGGGCACGAGTTTTCTGTACAGAGATAAGGAGGCCACATTCCTCAGCTCTAGTAGCAAAAGCGTCGAGCAGAACTTGCATTCTAGGCTCGGTGGCAGCCTGTAAACATATATCATCAGCATAACAAATGACAGTGTCTTCATTATCAGTTGGAAGATCTTTAATAAGTTTATGCATCAGTACGTTGAACAACAAGGGGCTGAGGACCCCTCCTTGTGGAGTTCCCAATTCAAAGTGTTTGCTCTCTGTGCTTTTAACACCATTAAACAAAACATATGCTGTTCGATTAGACAAATAGCCCTTTATCCATTTCAGTAATTTTCCTTGTATTCCCAGCTCGGCAAGGTGTTCCAGTATGATTTCTCTGTTTGCTGTATCAAAAGCTGCTGCTAGGTCGATGAAACCTGTTTGAGGGGAAGCTTCAATATGTGCGAAGTACTCAGCTAAACAGTGTTGTGTACTGAGCCCAGGCATAAATCCAAACAGTTGGGGTGACAGGTGCCCCTGTATACGATACATGAGTCGGTTTAGAACAATACGTTCAAGCACTTTACAAACACACGATGTTAAAGATATGGGTCTATAATTATCTGAGTGTGGTTTGGGGATAGGAACAATGACACTCTTTGTCCAAGCATCAGGTAATACTCCTTCACGTAAACTCATTCTGTACAACACTAATAGTGGATTACCTGGTACGTGTGAGACTAATCTCAGTAGACTGTAAGTAATACCATCCTCTCCAGGAGCAGTTGATTTTCCCATCTTTAGTGCATGATTTAATTCCCATTCAGTTACATCATTAAGGTCCGACACGTCGATACCTGTACAGGCAAGACTGATGGTTCGTTGTGTGTTGGGGCGTGTGTCATCAAGTTTGTGCTGTATGTTAATTGGGAGTGAGTCGTAGCTCGATGTTAGTGCCCATTGATCAAGGAGAATGTTTGCTTGTTCTAGTTGGCTATGGTGCAGTGGTTTGGTTGGGCTGCTTCTAGAGATTTTTCGTATCTTTTCCCAAACTTCAACAAGTGTTGTTTGCTCATTTATACTTTGTAGGAACTCTTCCCAGTGTTTATTACGTATAACGTTGCTCATGTCTCTCACCTCTCTATTTGCAACTAGAAATGCATGCAAGTCACCTTGTGCTTTGGTTCGTTTGTACGCATCTCGAAGTTGCTTTACTCGTTCATGTTCTTTAACAAATACGGGGTCAAGGACCCACTTGGGTGGTGGTAGGTGTTTCCCACTTCTGCTAGGCTTACGCCGTGTTCCCCAACACACCCATGTGTCATAGTAGGTAGTAATCGTATCAACGAGATCTCTGGAGAAGGCTTGTACATTCGTTATTGTGTAATCTTGATACCATTTTGATATACAATTAATAAAGTGGTCATGCAAGCCATATGGAATATTCATTTTCCGTCTCTGATGTCTATTAGGTACATCACACTGTACCTCATAGGAAGCAGAAACTGCATAGTGATCACTAACCAAGTGATTTACCAACGAACATTCCATACTATTTTGCACAAGGTAAAATATTAACCATTACATAATCAAGTCTGCCTCCCAATAAATGAGTTTGGGTATCCGTAGTATACACGGTTAATCTGTTGTCATAAACATATTTGATAAATTTGCATCCATTATCGTTGTTAGTGCTGTCTCCCAGCGTAATATGTCTAGCATTAAAATCTCCCATGTATATTGTCCCATGATTGTCTAGATCTGGGAACAATGTTACATTGAGTTTCTGGCTTCTGGCATATACGTTGAGGAATGAAAAGTGGCCTGCTGTAGTTTGTACATGAAAGTGATGGTACTGTGTGTGTACATTGTGTGACGTGCTCACAAGAATGTGCGGTAAATCACTTCTGACGTAAGTTAATAGGCCTGTGGCGTTACTGTTATTATAGGATGCATACCCTCTGATTTTTGGTGGGGTTTTGTTTATCATATTGGACGTGTAGGGCTCCTGTAAAGCAATTATATCTATGTTGTTACTGGTAACATATGCAATTAGGTCATTCAGTCTTTTGTTGATGCTACGAATGTTCCAACTGAGAAACCTAATGGTCCTTGTGTCAACAGCAGCCATCGTCTTGGTGTTGTTCCTTCCTGGGACTGGTGGTCCCATTGTTGTCCTCGTCCCACTTACACAATGTATCAATAAGTGACTCTACGACGTAAAGAGCCACACCAACCTGGCGTTTGGTGTCGTCAGGAACATCTGGTGACATCATCAGATTCTTGATCACTGAGCAACTCGGGATGGTCCGCGAGTGAATGCTCTCTGTAAGTCGTAGGGCATAATTACTGTCACGCAGAATATTATCTTTTTCATTCTCGTACTTGGCTTGAGCGCGTTCCTTAAGGTCATGAATCATTTTAAAATAAGTTGATGCAGATCGACTTCCTTTTCCAGTTGGTGTTTCTGTGTCACTATCGCTGCTGTCATCCCTGAGTTGACTGACGACTTCGCTGCCACCGCCTCTGTTGTCGCCGCTGCTGTCGCCGCTGCTGCGGCGACAGCAGCGAAGCATTGACAAGAAGCATTGAAACAAGAAGCATTGTTTATGTCTTGTTTACGTCCCTGTGGGCCCGTTGATGTCCACGCCGCTGCCAGGCATAGATCACTCCAAATTCCTGCTACATATCACCAGTAATCGGCCTCTTGTTCCCTTTAGCCCGGTACAGCTCTATCGCTACACGTTTTGCCTATCTTCTTCACTATTCTGTTCACTATTTGCTTTACTCTTCACTATCACATCTAGTTACGTACTCTCTGACCAAGCGATGGCGGCAACGAGTCTGTCGTGGAACTGATGTCATACAGTGATCTTGACTAATTTGTACTATCGGACACAATCTATGAAACTGCTATTTTCTAAACAGTGCGTTTCACTTCATAATATCACTACGCAACGAATTTCCTTTGTATCCCTCTGATGTCCCAAATTATGAAGACATTTAGATGAGCGAACTGCACATGTCCACCCTCCCTACACCGGTCTTAGCAACAGCGTGTTTTGGTCTGTGTGTTTTGGTCTGTGCGTTTTGGTTTTGTGTGTTTTGGTCTGTGTGTGTGTGTTTGGTCTGTGTGTGTGTGTTTGGTCTGTATGTATGTTTGGTCTGTGTGTGTGTTTGGTCTGTGTGCGTGTTTGGTCTGTATGTGTGTGTTTGGTCTGTGTGTCTTTGGTCTGTGTGTGTGTTTGGTCTGTGTGTGTGTGTTTGGTCTGTGTGTGTGTGTTTGGTCTGTGTGTGTGTTTGGTCTGTGTGTGTGTTTGGTCTGTATGTATGTTTGGTCTGTGTGTGTGTTTGGTCTGTGTGCGTGTTTGGTCTGTATGTGTGTGTTTGGTCTGTGTGTGTGTTTGGTCTGTGTGTGTGTTTGGTCTGTGTGTGTGTGTTTGGTCTGTGTGTGTGTGTTTGGACTGTGTGTGTGTTTTGGCCTGTGTGTGTGTTTGGTCTGTATGTATGTTTGGTCTGTGTGTGTGTTTGGTCTGTATGTATGTTTGGTCTGTGTGTGTGTTTGGTCTGTGTGTGTGTGTTTGGTCTGTGTGTGTGTGTTTGGTCTGTGTGTGTGTTTGGTCTGTATGTATGTTTGGTCTGTATGTATGTTTGGTCTGTGTGTGTGTTTGGTCTGTGTGTGTGTTTGGTCGGTATGTATGTTTGGTCTGTGTGTGTGCTTGGTCTGTGTGTGTGTTTGGTCTGTGTGTGTGTTTGGTCTGTGTGTGTGTGTGTTTGGTCTGTGTGTGTGTTTGGTCTGTATGTATGTTTGGTCTGTGTGTGTGTGTTTGGTCTGTGTGTGTGTTTGGTCTGTGTGTGTGTTTGGTCTGTGTGTGTGTTTGGTCTGTGTGCATGTTTGGTCTGTGTGTGTGTTTGGTCTGTGTGTGTGTGTTTGGTCTGTGTGTGTGTTTGGTCTGTGTGTGTGTGTTTGGTCTGTGTGTGTGAGTTTGGTCTGTGTGTGTGTGTGTTTGGTCTGTGTATGTGTGTTTGATCTGTGTGTGTGTATTCACCTAGTTGCATTCACTTAGTTGTACTTGCGGGGGTTGAGCTCTGCTTTTCCGGCCCGCCTCTCAACTGTCAGTCAATCAACTGTAACTAACTACTAATTTTTTCTCTTCTACAACACACACACACACACACACCCAGGAAGCAGCCCGTAACAGCTGTCTAACTCCCAGGTAACTATTTACTGCTAGGTAACAGGGGTTTCAGGGTGAAAGAAACTCTGCCCCTCTGTTTTCACCGACGGCCGGGATCGAACCTGCACCCTGGGATTACGAGTCCCAAGCGCTGTCCATTCAGCCCCAAGGCTCCTGTGAGTACCTACACAGTTGCATACTCCAGGATTGGTGTTTCATATGTGGTATGCATGGTTCTCAACGATTCCCTACTCAGGTTCCCGAAGGCTGTTCTGATGTTAGCCAGCCTCGCATATGCCGCAGATGTAATTCTTTTTATATGGGCTTCAGAGGACAAGTTTGGTGAGATATCATCTCCTAGATCTTTCTCTCTGTCCGTTTCAAGAAGTACATCATCTCCTATTCAATACCCTGTGTCTGGCCTCCTGTTTCCACCGCCTAGTTTAATTACCTTACATTTATTCAGGTTGAACTTCAGTAGCAATTTGTTGGACCATTCATTCAGTCTCTCTAGGTAATCTTGTTGCCTCCTACTATGATCCTCTGTTTTAATCATCCTCATAATTTTTGCATCATCAGCAAACAATGAAAGGAACGATTCTATACCATCTGAAAGATCATTTACATATATCAGAAGCAGTATAAGTCCAAGGACTGAACTTTGAGGGATTCCACTTGTGACGCCTCGCCAATCTGAGACCTCACCCCTTCACAGTGTCTTATGTTGCTTAGGTACTCCCTTATCCAATGGAGTACCTTCCTTTACACTCCTGCCTGCCTCTCCAGCTTTTTCCCTTGCCTCTTTTGTGGTACTGTGTCAAAGGCTTTCTGGCAATCCAAAAATATGCAGTCTGCCCACCCTTCTCTTTCTTGCCAGATTTTGGTTGCCTGATCGTAGATTTAAATTAATCCTGTGAGGCAGGACTTGACATCCCTGAACCCATGTTCATGCTGTGTTACAAAGTTCTTTCGCTCCAGATGTTTCACTAACTTTTTTCGCACAATCTTCTTCATCATCTTGCATGGTATGCAAGTTAGGGACACAGGCCTGTAGTTTAGTGCCTCATGTCTGTCCCCCTTCTTGTATATACGGACTACATTAGCCATCTTCCAAATTTTTGGTTGTTCCCCTGTTACCAAGGATTTGTTATACACTGTGGAGAGTGGCAGGCACTGTGCTTCTGCTCCTTCCTTTAGTATCCAAGGGAAGATTCCATCTGGGCCTATAGCTTGTCGCATCCAAATCTAGTAAAAGATTCCTTACATCCCCACTGGTAATCTCAAACTCTTCGAGGGGTTCCTGGTTAACTATTCCTTCTCTTATCTCTGGAACTTCTCCTTGCTCTACTGTGAAGATCTCCTGGAATTTATTATTCAGTTCCTCGCACACTTGCTTACCGTGGTAGTGAATCTGTCTGCCCCTATCCTCAATTTTATTACCTGATCCTTTACTGTTGCTTTTTCTCCCGATATGGCTGCGCAACAATTTAGGTTGAGTCTTTGTCTTGCTTGCAATGTCATTTTTGTATTGACCTTTTGCCTCTCTTCTCAATGTGACATATTCATTCCTGGCACTCTGGTATCTTTCTCTGCTCTCAAGTACCCTGTTATTCTTATAGTTACTCCACGCCCATTTACTTTGCTGCTTAGCTAGCCTACATCTCTGATTAGACCATAAGTTACTCATGTACATTTCGTTGTTTTCCTTTTGGACTGGGACAAACTTGTCGGCTGCCCCCTTACACTCCTGCGTACCGTAATCCATCATGTCTTGGGCCGTCTTTCCCCTAAGCTCTGTTTCCCATGCTATATCTGTTATGATTTTTCTGATCTCCTCATAGTTTTTCTTTCGGAATGCTAGCCTTTTGTTTTCAGTTCCAGTTTCCCTTCTCGAGTTCAATAACCCTTCTTCAGGCAGATACTCAAGGTCAGTACACTTTGGTCGCTCATTTCTACCAGGGCCTCGAAACCGATTTTTCTTATGTCGGAGTCGTTCAGAGTGAAGACTAGGTCGAGTCTCGCTGGTTCATCGTTTCCTCTCACCCTTGTGGGTTCCCTGACATGCTGGCTTAAAAGGTTTCTTGTCGCCACCTCCAATAGTTTTGCTCTCCATGTATCCTCACCTCCATGCGGTTCCTTGTTCTCCCAGTCAATTTTTCCGTGATTGAAGTCCCTCATGATGAGCAGATACGATCTATTTCTACAGGTAACAGAGGCTGCCCTCTCAATTATAGTGCTAATTGCCATGTTGTTCTTGTCATACTCTTACTTGGGTCTTCTGTCATTAGGTGGGAGATTATATATCACTGCTGCTACTACTCTTGGTCCTCCCATTGTCATGGTGCCTGTTATATACTCTCTGAATCCCTCGCATCCCTAGAAAACCATCGCCTTGAAACTAAACTCCTTTCTCATTAGTAGGGCCACTCTGCCTCCTACCCTTCCTTCCCTCTCTTTCCTTATTTCAGTGTAATCCTGGGGAAACACCGCATTCGTCATGATTCCTGAGAGTTTTGTTTCTATGAGTATGATTACATCTGTGGATCACTTCTTGTGCTCTTTCCAGTAGTTCACTTGCCTTGCTTGTAATCCCATCTATGTTCGAGTACATCACCCTGAAACTGACTCTCTTCTGTCCTTCCTCAGATTCTGTTGACTCCCATTAAGCAGGGAAACAGGGAGGGTCCGGAGTGTGAGGGCCTAGAAAGCAGGACCTGCGGGATCTGGGGTGGGCGGGGTCTGGAGGATCTGGATAGGGAGGGTGGAGGAGTATGAAAGACTTCAGGGGGTCAGGAGGAAAAAGAGGGCTGGGGTGGGGGGGGAGTGCGAGGCTTTGGGGGAGGGTGCGAAGGGGAGACATGTGAGAGTCCCATCATTTTCGCATCTTCTTTATGTGCTAAAAACGACATTTCATTGTTAAGGGCACATTTTAAATTACGTTTAATATACGTCTTTTGAGAATTTGAAAAGACGAGAGAAAGAGAGAGAGAGAGAGAGAGAGAGAGAGATAGAGAGAGAGAGAGAGAGAGATAGAGAGAGAGAGAGAGAGAGAGAGAGAGAGAGAGAGAGAGAGAGAGAGAGAGAGAGAGAGAGAGAGGGAGGGGGGGGGGAGAGAGAGAGAGAGAGAGAGAGATAGAGATAGAGATAGAGAGAGAGAGAGAGAGAGAGAGAGAGAGAGAGAGAGAGAGAGAGAGAGAGAGAGAGAGAGAGAGAGAGAGAGAGCGAGAGAGAGAGAGGGGAGAGAGAGAGAGAGAGAGAGAGAGAGAGAGAGAGAGAGAGAGAGAGAGAGAGAGAGAGAGAGAGAGAGAGAGAGAGAGAGAGAGAGAGAGAGAGAGAGAGAGAGAGAGAGAGAGAGAGAGAGGGAGAGAGAGAGAGAGAGAGAGAGAGAGAGAGAGAGAGAGAGAGAGAGAGAGAGAGAGAGAGAGAGAGAGAGAGAGAGAGAGAGAGAGAGAGAGAGAGAGAGAGGAGAGAGAGAGAGAGAGAGAGAGAGAGAGAGAGAGAGAGAGAGAGAGAGAGAGAGAGAGAGAGAGAGAGAGAGAGAGAGAGAGAGAGAGAGAGAGAGAGAGAGAGAGAGAGAGAGAGAGAGAGAGAGAGAGAGAGAGAGAGAGAGAGAGAGAGAGAGAGAGAGAGAGGGAGAGAGGGAGAGAGAGAGAGAGAGAGAGAGAGAGAGAGAGAGAGAGAGAGAGAGAGAGAGAGAGAGAGAGAGAGAGAGAGAGAGAGAGAGAGAGAGAGAGAGAGAGAGAGAGAGAGAGAGAGAGAGAGAGAGAGAGGGGGGGGGGGGCAGAGGCATCTGGGCAGAGGTAGAGACAGAGGGGCAGAGGCAGACGGTCAGAGGCTGTGGGGGAATTCACTCCAACATATAATATCATTAAGAAATTCATTAGGACCATAAAAAATGTTATGGGCTCGGTGACCAGTGATCTATGGGTCTTTAATAATAAACATATTAATTAATTCAAATTTAATTTAGAGAAGTGGACTGTAAAACTTATTTTTAAAATAGAGTAATTGCCTTTACATATCTCTTGGGGGGGGGGGGTAAATTCTATAATGTTAGTCTACGTATAATATAGAATCACATAGAATCCTGTACGCGTCTGGCGACACGTGATTCTACAGGCTGACTTACGGTTCCTTTGTAGCTAGCTCCATGCTGAAATATTAATAACATGTAATTTCTACTTGAGTGTATATATTTATGCATTTATTCATGAAATAAGAGTGGATTAGGCATAAGAATTACACTCACGGGAGTTATTAGGCTTACATGCAACGTAACGACAAGGCACCAACGTAGATATAGAATAATGGCCAAAATAGAAAATCAATGGTACTCAGCCTTGCCGGATGCTGTGTCCGTAATATGTTGAAGCTGCCGAATCGATCTCAAGCCATATAATGCAGGGATGCTCCTCAATTTCATCGATAATAAGGATCAGCTTCAGGGCACCAAACTGTAATGGCGTCTCTTTCTGACAAGTCTCCTTGCTAGTGCCGCGCGCCATCTAGCGCCGGATGTTGGAAACTTGTGTAATAATTCGCAATAATCTAATTTCCGAATGGATAGAAACATTACTGACGTTATTTTGCGTCACATTAACGTACTTTAGGTAACAGCATATTGTTTCTCGCTGTGCAAATCATTTAACCTAACTGACGTTAGATGGAAAATATATATTCGTAATAGAATTTGAGTTTGTTTACTTTGTTTACTGGATCAGATGAACGCAACTGTATGAAACTATTTCCAATAAACGGCTATATATTTTACTAAACAGAAATGAATCAATTGCCAATCTAAATCCCTTAATAAATTCTACATGATTAAACATGTTTTAATTCGATTTATAAATATGTGGAATTTATTCTCCCGAGCTGGGTAGCTGAGTCAATCGCCGCCATGAATTCTAGGACAAATCTGGTGTTATTACAAGTCAGTTTATTAGAATTTAATATAGCTACACTACTGGTTAGTAGTATTAGTAAATTATAATTCTTAGTACAAAAAATACCTCCTATCGAACTAGGGGTTAGTATTTGGGTGTTGGAAATTTCCAACAGAGGCAGAGGGGCAGAGGAAGAGAGGCAGAGTGGCAGAGGCAGAGTGGTAGAGGTAGAGGAAGAAGGGCCGAGACAGAGGGGCAGAGGAAGAGGGGCAGAGGCAGAGAGGCAAAGGCAGAGGAGCAGCGATAGAGGGGCCAAAACAGAGAGGCAAAGAGGCCAAAGCAGAGGGGCAGAGACAGTGGGGCCGAGGCAGTTGGGACGAGGCAGAGGGGACAAGGAAAAGGGGACGAGAAAGACAGGCACGTCTTCAAGCTAAGACCCTTTCCGTATTCCTTAAATTACATTATCTGTAGTATTATTCATGCGGAACACTGTTTTCTGGATTAACATGTGTTTTTTATAATTATTAATTTCTCATGTTCATAATCTATGTTCTTATTGGTGATTGTTTCTATTGATTCTATAATTGGTCCTAGGATTAGATTATTGCATAATGAACTGGTGCACGAACCACACTAGTTCCTGGACATATATGAAGTTCCAGTAATACCCCCCAATGTAGGTGTTTGAGGCTTTGATTCAGTTAATTATACAGCCCATTAATTATATAAGTGATCATATTCCCTAGTATTTTATCCATAGTTACTGGTTCATCTAGGAATTTTCCAATGATCATATTTTTATTAGTTTCCCTCTTTACTATAAAAGCGGGTGGTCCTTCGTAATAGAATTTCATTACATTAATATTTAAATATTTAGAGTCAAGCCCCAACTGTCCCACATTACGGTCCTTATCGAACCGGATAAACATAAATTATAGTTATAAATACTAATTATTAATAACTAATCCTTATGTGATGTAATCAAGACTAACCATTTAATTAATTGTGTCTGCCAACAGCGTAACACATAAGTTAGTCTAAGTCACACCAATACATTGCTACTTTCACCTCATGTATAAGGTAGCACTAGTGGGACACAGTCAATTACCCACAACACTTAGACCTATACCTCGTACAGAAGTAAGAATCTTTTGGTCACCAGGAGCAACAGCTCATAACTTTTATAACAATTCCACACTAACACCTGCGTTAGAGTGGCCACACTATCTAACCATTATATACTTAGGTGGTAATGACATCCATCCTACTCGTCATCCAGCTGAGGTGATCAAGCACCTTAAAGCCATAATTTCTTCTTTCAAGCTCATCAGTAATTCGGTAGTATTCACGTTAGTGGAACCTCGCCAACCAAGTCAAGATAATCGTTGGGGAGTAACACCAGAATACTACCAGAGAGCTGCTAAGTACATAAATTTGAGGCTGAAAAAACGAGTGAGATTGGATGCCACTTATATCCAATTTACAGCCAGACCTTATAGACAAAACCTGACCAGAGATGGTGTACACTTGTCAGGTGAGTCTAGGTTGCATGTGGTTGACAAGTTGATCAACACCATCAACTATCACAAACGGCTGTGGCTGGCAAGCCAAACTTAACTGTACATAATTGTTTTCACTTGTGTGTGCAAGTGCACCCTTATAAAAACAAAAAAAACAAAAATACAGCACAATTATATTCACCTTAATGCACCACAATAATCTTTACCAATCTTATTAGGTAGAATTTAGGCTGAGATTGTGCTGAATTTGGTACAAGCCCAGACTAAATAAATTTATAGTTCTTAGTTAGGAATTATCACGACTAGATTTAAGCTAGTCAGTAGTGTATGTATTATACTATTTGTGCTGACCATAAACAGGGTGGGATTAAAATTTGAGATAACTCTGATTGGAGTGTCTCCATATTATTTCATCTTGTACTCATTATTTGTATGTATCTATTTTGTGTATTGCTGAATGATCCCCATTACCTCTAATGGTGATATAGAAGAGCTAACCGGACGAGAACTAATGGTGAAGTTCAGACAATGCACAAAATATCTAGCTACTTGTTGTTAGGTAGGTACATTTAACCTCAAGTGAGGTAGAGTATAAATTAGCAACATTAAATTAGGCTACATTTAATGTTTCTTGTCCACTAATGAACAAGTACCCAAGCTTTATTAGTAATACATATACTAATCCCATGAAGTTTGGACCCAAGCCCAACATGGCTACTCCTGAGCAATTAAGGAGAACCTATATTGGCCTTAAAGGTCATTTGACCAGATTAATTAACAAGGCTGAGGGCTTATCTAAAGATACTCCAATTGACTCTTATCACTTAGAGACATCAGTAAGAGTAGCTGAACTGAAATTTGATCAAGTTAGATCTACCAGTCAGTCTTATATTACTCTACTGAATACCACAGAAACTGATCCTGATGAAGTAAGTCAAATTGTAGACGATATCTCCCAGTATGAAGATGAGACTCAAGATATACTTTACATGCTATCTAAATTAACAAAACAATCTAAATCCAATACCAGTAACACAGGGTCTCAATTCAGTAACCAACTACCAGAGGTTCGTTTACCTACTTTAGACTTACCTACATTTTCAGGATTAGATACAGAAAGTTGGGACGATTTCTGGAGTAAATTCGTATATGCAGTAGACTCTAAAGCTAACGTTCCTCAAACCACCAAATTCACTTATTTACAAGGCTTGTTACGAAATGAAGCCTTGAAAGTAATCTCTAATATAACACTGACCAGTGATGGTTACACATTAGCTGTTCAATTGCTCAAAACCATCTACGATAACACGGAGAGAAATATTACTGTCTTAGTTCAAAAATTGCTAGATTTACCCTCTGCTAATAATTCCACAGATTCTCTCCAAAATTTCAGACTAGAGTTAGAGTCTTTACTCAAGGCCTTAAGCCTTAAAGTCCAAATTCAGTCAGCTGAATGGATGACCAAAGTAGTTGTTAGGCGAAAATTGCCAAGAGAAACTTTAGATAAGTTGTGTACTATGTACAATAAAACCTTTTTGACTTTGAAAGAAATCACAGAAGGTCTGCATACCTTAGTCGAAAGACAAAGAGCCAACCAAGATGGGGAGAAAGTTTCAAACTCCTCTACTAACTCCCATCGTAACTCAGCTCAAATTGACACTTCAGTCAAACCCAAACCGACTTTGAATAAGTCTAGTAAATATAAAACCAAGACTACTCCATCCACTGGGAAAAGAAGTGGAAATGTAGGTACTTATTCGGTGTCTCCTTCTGAGATAACCAATGACTTGTCCACCAAAGAGACCAAGTCAACTAACCAGAAAAGGTGTCTGTTCTGCAATCAAGGACATGCCACTTACCAATGCTCTGTTTATCCTACTTATAATACTAGGATTAAAAGGTTGCAAGAAATACACAAGTGCACCAAGTGCATGGGCTCTCATGATCCCAAAAAATGTGTAGTGCAGCTACGTTCCTGCAATAGATGCAACCAAGGTGTACATCACTACGCCTTATGTAGAAAATCTTCTACACCAACCATGACCACTGGGGAGAATTCCACGAATTCTACCACAGTGCAATATTGCAAAGTACATCAAGAAATAAATGTACTTGCTACTGAGTCAGGCAATAATACCACTCTGCCTACAGCTCAACTTAGACTAATAAACCGGAGATCTAGAGTTAACACTAGAGGTCTTTTTGATCAAGGAACACAGAAAACCTTCATTACACAACAGTTAGTAGAGCATTTAAATTTAAAACCTGCCAAAAGTGTGAGGTTAAATATTTCTGGTTTCTTGACGAATAGTGGACCTCGTGAATACCAAGTAGTTAAGGTATTAGTGAGACTTGGATCTTCCACTAGTCCAATACAAGCGGTAGTAGTAGATAAACTTCCTACAGACCTACAGGTCACAGGGTTAGCTCGCACTGCGAGACATCTTAAACGAAACCGCATGAGGCTAGCAGATTACAAAATAAATTCTGACTGCCTCACTGATGTTGGAATACTTATAGGTGCGGATCATTATTACAAATGTATAACTGGATGCACCAGACAACACGGAATGAATTTGTTGTCATCTGCTGGAGGCAAATTGCATACGGGACCGGTGCTTTTCCGACAAAATCCAGCGTTAACAAACCAACAATCTAATAACATAATAGTGGCGTGACTAGGCTTGGAACAGTCACCCCTACGTTTCAGAGAAATGTCTGAAGATATTGAGTCTGATCCGCCTGTACATCGTCTGTGGGATTTAGACACTTTAGGCATTATCCCTGAACAACCAAACCCTGATGATATGTGGACTTACCAGCAATATCTGGATACAGTTGTCTATGAAAATAAACAATACTGGGTAAGACTCCCATGGAAGTTGAATCATCCACAACTTCCAGGTAATTATTTTATGGCAGCCTAACAATTGCAGTCTCAATTAGCACGACTACAGAAGCAGCCAGACAAACTGAACATGTATTATCAACTCATCCAACAACAACTTAACAGTAAATTTATTGAAGTTGTTGATAACGATGACCGAAAAATAGGTCATTATTTACCTCATCACGCTGTGGTGAAAGACTCATTGACAACACCTATTCGTATTGTCTTTAACTGTAGTGCTAAACTAAAGTAAAGCCAAGCAGTGTGTCTTTAAATGAATGTCTCCAAACGGGACCTAGCCTAACACAAAGGCTACATGATGTGCTGTTACGATTTCGCACTGTTACGATTTCGCACTGGTATTTTCGCCTATACTGCTGATATCAGCAAAGCTTTCCTCCGAGTAGGTTTGCAGGAGGATGATCGTAACTACACAAAGTTCCTCTGGATTAAGGACCCACTGGATCCTAACAGTGATATCATCACATATCGATTTGCCTCAGTATTATTCGGAGCTACGTCCTCACCGTTTCTTTTGCAAGCAACATTAGACACACATTTGAGGAAATCAAATAGCCCTTATAAGGCAGACATTAGCGACAACTTGTATGTCGACAATTTCCAGGGAACAACTAATGATCAAACTAATTTGGTAGAAATCTACCATGAGGCTAACTGTGAGCTATTAGGAGCCAATATGCCACTACAGTCATGGGCCTCAAATAATGAATTACTCAACCAGGTAATCGAGAAAGAATTTCCAGGTTATCAGGTACCCAATCAATTAAAGGTTCTAGGCGTGGAATGGAACACCAGTACTGACGAGATGAATGTCAAGTCAGTACAAACCGATAACTCAACCCTTACCATGAGAACATTGCTCTCATTTGTCAGTCAACCATTTGACCCTTTAGGCTTACTTAGTCCTATATTAATAAGGGGGCAAACTCCTAATGCAGGAGTGCTGTCAGAAACATATGGGATGGGATGATCCGTTACCAAGTGAGTTACAAGCTAAATGGCAGATACTCTCTACGGATTTTAATCAGTTAGGTGTTTTGAAATTTCCTCGTAATGCTTCAGGACTAAACTTACCCACCAATTTGCACGTTTTCTGCGATGCCTCTGGCAAAGCATATGGCACTGTAGCCTACTTAGTTAATAGTGCACAATCAATTTTGCTCACATCTAAAGCAAGAGTTGCTCCCATTAAGAAAAGATCTTTACCTCAAATGGAGTTGACTGCATTGCTGGTGGGAGTAAGATTGGCTCATTGCCTGACAAAGACACTCAATAATATCCACTTTGGTGAGATTGTCGTGTGGTCAGACAACGAGGCAGTCTTACAATGGGTAAGAAACAACAACAACAAGACTCCCTACGTCAGTAATCGTGTTAGGGAAATTCATGAGTTATCTGCTGGATATAAATTCAGACATGTTCCTACTAAGGACAATCCTGCAGATTATTTATCTCGAGGATTAACGATAAAACAATTTATCAAGTCTTCGCTGTGATTCAATGGACCTTCATGGCTTGTTGGTGGTCAGTGGCCCAAACAAAAGCCACAAGTCATAGTCACCAATATCACCACTCCCATGAAAGAACCAGAACCTCAACGAATCTTAGCCATTGATCCTCACAATTATTCTAACTTAAGTAAGTTATTAAGAGTGACTGCACATGTGTTTGACTTTCTTGCTAAGATAGGAATTCGACATAAGTTTCCCAATCCTATCCTCTACTGGATCAAACGTGCACAGCAAGAGATATATGGAAGCGAATATGAAAATTTTTCAGATAAATTAACTAAGTCTCTAGGTATCTGGTATGATGCCAACACTCATAATATACTAAGATGTGGAGGACGTTTGCTTCATGCAAAAATTGATTTGGACACAAAGAATCCAATTCTTCTACCGCGTCACCACATCATCACTGAAGTTCTTGTTTTACATCACCATCAATATGGTACTTTACATGGTGGAGTGTTAGATACTCTCACCGACCTTAGACAAAAGTACTGGTTTCCTCAAGGTCGTCAGACAGTCAAGTCAATAATTAAATTCTGTGTAATCTGTAAAAGGTACGATGCTAGAGTATGTCCTTACCCAGGACCTCCACCACTCCCTGAAGAAAGAGTGGTTCATCTTCGTCCCTTTGAAACCACTGGTGTTGATTACACAGGAGCCTTACTTCTCACTGGCAACCCAGACAAGATTCCAGTGAAAGCTTACATTTGTCTCTTTACATGTGCTACAACCAGAGGCGTACATTTAGAAGTGACTTCAGATATGAGTGCTGAAGCCTTCCTCCAGGCCTTCCGCAGATTTGCTGCTCGCAGATCTTGTCCCAAACTGATGATATCGGACAACGGTTCCAATTTTGTGGCAGGGGAAGCCTGTCTGCGAGAAGTCTGGAATCACTCAGAAGTACAGTCAGTCCTGCAGAGACGACAATGTCACTGGAAATTTATAGCACCAAGAGCCCCTTGGCAAGGTGGGTTCTATGAGCGAATGATAGGCACAGTCAAGAAGTGTTTAAGAAAAACCTTACACAGACAAAAGGTCAGTTACTCCGAACTCCAAACCATTGTTGTGGAAATCAAGGCGCGAGTCAATAACCGCCCATTAACGTACCTGTCTGATGATTTCACCCAGAGAGAGCCTCTGAGTCCCTCACACTTGATACATGGAGGTCTACTGAGCCCTCTCATCCCTTTAGCTGAAGAGGACCCCGTAGACCCGTCACATGTGACCAGAGGTAACTTGGTGGAAAGCTACCAGCATCTCTCAAGGGTTATTAACAGGTGGAATGAGGTGTGGACTCGAGAGTACCTCACAGCTCTACGAGAGTACCACTACCGAGCTTCGAGTCCTTACAATAAAGTACAGCTTAAACCAGGGGACCTAGTACTAGTCGACAGTGATGGACCAAGGTCAGAGTGGCCCATAGGCAAAATTGATGCCATTCATCCAGATCATCAAGGTGTCCTGAGAGTAGTGAAAGTTTTATGCCGAGGCAACACTACTCTAAAAACTTTAGAGAAGCAGGTTCCTCTCGAATTGGCTGAACGAGAGTATCAACCAGAACTAGCTTCCCCAGTAGTTTCCGAGGACAGTAATTCTGATCCTCCGAGCAACCGCCCCACTAGAGCTGCTGCTCAACAATGTAAGCGGAAACTGCAAACCTATTACAGCTCTGACCAAGAGTAAATCCCTTTACATCCAGTTTAAGCAACCATGATGATACTGTGGTGTGATGTCAAGTAACAAACCATTACAAGTCACTATGACCCAGGACGTTCTCATCACCGTGGATTCTGTTGTTTGAATCGTGTGATTTAAATCTTTAATTGTTGTATAGGCTATACATAACATTATTTATCTAGAGTACCTGAGAGTTTGCAGATGTTGAGGTTTGTAACATACACATTACATGTCATAGCGACACCAGTCTCATAGTTTATTGTAAGCTTTCTTAATTATCAACTTTAGGTAATTCTTAATAACATGTTCCATTTAACATGAAATCAGCAAGACTTAAGTTTCTTGTATGTCCTTGACAAATACGGGACATTCGTTATGTGTGTACTAACATACTAATATACTAATATTAATATTAACTTCGGGATGGGTGTGTCAGTACTCCACATTACACTGCGACCCTAAAATTCTCCCCCCGGAGTTATGTTGGAAATTTCCAACACTAATACAACACTGTTGTATTATTATTAATTATTACTAAACCTACTAATCATTGTAGTAATTAAAATTAACCAAACGTAGAGTTCACATGTACTAATAATTACATCTGTACAATAAGGCTAGAATTCTTACGTCACCAGACGCCAGTATTGCGTCAGATTCCATTATAATAAACACAACTATATCCAGTGTGTCTGAGAATTGAGTTTGATTCTCTATAAAACAACGGTGTTCTGTGTGATAATTATTTACAGATAAACTGATCCCCAACTAATGCCAAATAGAGCGTTTATAGTTATAACTGTTATCTGGTAATAAATTTAACATCACGCGTGAATGCCCTGGAGAGACTTTAATTCCTCCCCATTGCTAGTTTACCATCGTAAAACGGGCGAATAATAATATTTAACTCCTCTGAATAATAAACCCGTCCTTATCCGAGCATTTCAATCACAACTGCGAGAGATGATATTATTCGTAGTTAATAATTTGTGTAGCAAATGCGGGACGCGGAGCGGGGAGAGAGAGACGCCATTACCCAAGCGGCCAGGGTGGACGCCACCAAGAGCGCAAGACGAAACTCGCCATTGTGAGGTGTGAAGAACCTTTGCAGACAACTTAGCTGGTGTCAGTGTCACTTTATACGTCGTGTTGAATTGTCAAGAGATTTAATTTGACATTCAGCCAGGAACCTGTTAATTTGTTCCGTGTAGCACAATGTGACCGGCCAGAGAAGCGCGTCAACATCTAGGCTAGGCTCGACACCACGTGTTTGTTATTACGACGCCAGAACCTAGGATGCGAACTTTGGCAAGCCTTAACTTACACAGTGCCCTATTAGCTAAGTACCTTTATTCCCATTTGATGCATCATTTTGGAGGGGGTTATTGCTGGGTAGCTTGTCGTCACGAAGAGCGACTACAAAAAACCACTGGTTATTATCAGTTTCCATGCTCTAATATAATTTTCTTGAACATAGATGTCTAGCAGCTTGATATGTAGCTACTGAATATAATTTGATTTGCAGCGTGTGTGAAGAATTCCAGGAGCTGTCATTTCCCGTGTTAATCATCTCCCAGTGTTCCATGATGAGTTCTGGAGATTCCGAGGATGAGTCATAACCGATGTCTTGGAAAACGTCTTCAAGCTAAGACCCTTTCCGTATTCCTTAAATTACATTATCTGTAGTATTATTCATGCGGAACACTGTTTTCTGGATTAACATGTGTTTATTATAATTATTAATTTCTCATGTTCATAATCTATGTTCTTATTGGTGATTGTTTCTATTGATTCTATAATTGGTCCTAGGATTAGATTATTGCATAATGAACTGGTGCACGAACCACACTAGTTCCTAGACATATATGAAGTTCCAGTAATACCCCCCCAATGTAGGTGTTTGAGGCTTTGATTCAGTTAATTATACAGCCCATTAATTATATAAGTGATCATATTCTCTAGTATTTTATCCATAGTTACTGGTTCATCTAGGAATTTTCCAATGATCATATTTTTATTAGTTTCCCTCTTTACTATAAAAGCGGGTGGTCTTTCGTAATAGAATTTCGTTACATTAATATTTAAATATTTAGAGTCAAGCCCCAACTGTCCCAAAATATATATATATATATATATATATATATATATATATATATATATATATATATATATATATATATATATATATATATATATATATATATATATATATATACATATGTATATATATATATATATATATATATATATATATATATATATATATATATATATATATATATATATATATATATATATATATATTGGTGTATACTGGCAGCAGGTTTTCTTTCAAACATGTTTCATTGAATATGACCGCATATTCTGTATTTATTATTTTCTGGTTTAGGGCTTCTATCCCTCTAACTATTTTCTTAGCATCAGGGCTTAATTGAAATAGGAGTTCTCCAAAACTCATTTTCGTACTTTTAAGGTGAAGAAAAGAAGTGATTTACTATAGAGTGTATTACACTTATTTGTATAATTTGCACGACGTTTCGAACCTCCATGGTTCATTCTCAAGTGAACAGATCTTACAATACTAGTTGATTTTATACCCGCATTAGGTCAGGTGATAATACAATGAAGGTGAAAACATGGGGGGATACATAAGGGATAAACATAGGGGCTGCAGAAGGCTTATTGGCCCATACGAGGCATCTCCTATCTAAACACAAAGATTAATCCAGTGTAATTGGCCTGTTATGTTGGACATTGTCTTCTGTGTTGGCATCGATATGTTCTTGTCTTGTCCTTACCATGAGAGTAAGGACAAGACAAGAACATATCGATGCCAACACAGAAGACAATGTCCAACATAACAGGCCAATTACACTGGATTAATCTTTGTGTTTAGATAGGAGATGCCTCGTATGGGCCAATAAGCCTTCTGCAGCCCCTATGTTTATCCCTTATGTATCCCCCCATGTTTTCACCTTCATTGTATTATCACCTGACCTAATGCGGGTATAAAATCAACTAGTATTGTAAGATCTGTTCACTTGAGAATGAACCATGGAGGTTCGAAACGTCGTGCAAATTATACAAATAAGTGTAATACACTCTATAGTAAATCACTTCTTTTCTTCACCTTAAAAGTACGAAAATGAGTTTTGGAGAACTCCTATTTCAATTAAGCCCTGATGCTAAGAAAATAGTTAGAGGGATAGAAGCCCTAAACCAGAAAATAATATATATATATATATATATATATATATATATATATATATATATATATATATATATATATATATATATATATATATATATATATATATATATATATATATATATATATATATATTAAATATGACCGAAAAAGTAAGATTAATAATTCTAACACGAATTTTCTCAATCTTTCGTACATTTCTTTTCACTGTTGGAGGTAATTCAAAAATCAATTCTCCAAAATTTATTTTTATTTCTAGTCTGACACGACTTTATTAAATATGACCGAAAAAGTAAGATTAATAATTCTAACACGAATTTTCTCAATCTTTCGTACATTTCTTTTCACTGTTGGAGGTAATTCAAAAATCAATTCTCCATAATTTATTTTTATTTCTAGTCTGACACGACACTTGAGCGCGTTTCGTAAAACTTATTACATTTTCAAAGACTTTACACATACACAACTGAATAGAACTTACATATCTCCGATTTGTTTATATCTACATTTGAGTGAGGTGGTATTTAATAGGGTATTAATTTCATCAACACAAGACAGAACACGAAACAATGGGTATTGAAATGGAAGTGATTGTAGAAAGCCTATTGGTCCATATTTCTTGATGCTTCTATATTGGAGCGGAGTCTTGAGGTGGGTAGAATATAGTTGTGCATTAATTGGCTGTTGATTGCTGGTGTTGACTTCTTAATGTGCAGTGCCTCGCAAACATCAAGCCGTCTGCTATCGCTGTATCTATCGATGATTTCTGTGTTGTTTACTAGGATTTCTCTGGCGATGGTTTGGTTGTGGGAAGAGATTATATGTTCCTTAATGGAGCCCTGCTGCTTATGTATCGTTAAACGCCTAGAAAGAGATGTTGTTGTCTTGCCTATATACTGGGTTTTTTGGAGCTAACAGTCCCCAAGTGGGCATTTGAAGGCATAGACGACGTTGGTCTCTTTTAAAGCGTTCTGCTTTGTGTCTGGAGAGTTTCTCATGAGTAGGCTGGCCGTTTTTCTGGTTTTATAGTAAATCGTCAGTTGTATCCTCTGATTTTTGTCTGTAGGGATAACGTTTCTATTAACGATATCTTTCAGGACCCTTTCCTCCGTTTTATGAGCTGTGGAAAAGAAGTTCGTGTAAAATAGTCTAATAGGGGGTATAGGTGTTGTGTTAGTTGTCTCTTCAGAGGTTGCATGGCGTTTCACTTTCCTTCTTATGATGTCTTTGACGAAACCATTGGAGAAGCCGTTGTTGACTAGGACCTGCCTTACCCTACAGAGTTCTTCGTCGACTTGCTTCCATTCTGAGCTGTGGCTGAGAGCACGGTCGACATATGCGTTAACAACACTCCTCTTGTACCTGTCTGGGCAGTCGCTGTTGGCATTTAGGCACATTCCTATGTTCGTTTCCTTAGTGTAGACTGCAGTGTGGAAACCTCCGCTCTTTTCCATGACTGTTGCATCTAGAAAGGGCAGCTTCCCATCCTTTTCCATCTCGTAAGTGAAACGCTGCACGGAACTCTGCTCAAATGCCTCCTTCAGCTCCTGCAGATGTCTGACATCAGGTACCTGTGTAAAAATGTCGTCAACATACCTGCAGTATATGGCCGGTTTCAAGTTCATGTCGACTAAGACTTTTTGCTCGATGGTACCCATGTAGAAGTTTGCAAACAGGACACCTAGGGGAGAACCCATGGCGACCCCATCTACTTGCTTATACATGTGCCCATCCGGGCTCAAGAAGGGTGCCTCTTTAGTACAAGCTTGGAGTAGTTTCCTCAGAATATTTTCTGAGGAAATATTTTTTCTTGACATACCAGAAAATATTCTGAGGAAACTACTCCAAGCTTGTAGAACCCAGTTCCTTTAAGTAAAACTGGTGGCACTTTTATCCCAGGCGCCTAGTGTCTCAGAAGCAATGGGGACAATATTGTAGTGGTAATTCGGTTCTCTGTACTTACGCGATTTGGCTGATTCCCTGTGGGTGGCAGCGCCACCTGGTTGTGCAACACTGAAATCAATGTTAGCCAGGTGTTAGTCAGGGTTGATACACACGTGTAGTCCCACACCAACAGCTCGTCATTCTTCCAGGGGTTCACTGTGATACCATCTGGGCGACCAATAAGAGCATCAGAGTTGTGGCGCGTAAGGTAACGGGGCTCTCTTTCAGCTGGGCATCCAGCTGTTGTGAGGCTCCTCTTGATGATGTCGTTAACTTCACTGTGCCTCGAGTGCCATCCCCCTGTGCTTTGGCAGAGTAGGCCATGGTGGCCGTACCTGTCGGCCACCACCTCTCCGCAAAAACACTTATATATGGTGTGGATTGGGGCAACAAGGGGGTAAGCCACAGCAATTCAGAAGGCGTGTGGTGCGGGACGTGTGCCAGTTGATGACATTGGGGTTTCTAACATGAAATCCCCTGCATATGGGGCTGCTACTGCTGTTAGGCGAGCAATGTCGTGTTTTGTTGTTGCAGAAACTTGGTCTACAATGGGGCCATCCCAGCTGGATTGCTTGTGGGCTTCTGGGGATGGTGGTTGAGGTGATGGGCCTGCACGAGACGCCCACTCTGTGGCACAGCATATAAAATTGGGATCGTGTACACCTGCCAGCTGATGTAAGAAGGCAGGTAGAATTTCCTTCACAAGATCGTCGGATGCCGAGGAGGAGGACAGGAAGACTAGTACGGTGATTTGCGTTGCTGTTCGACCTCCGAGGCCCCGAAGTCTTAGGGGAAGAGAGGCTTGTTTCCACTGTAGGTCATCAAGAGAGAGGTTGAGGGCTTTTTCTAACATTGATTTCAGTAACAGGTCATACTCACCTAGATTTTGGCTACTGTAGGATGATGAACACTTCAGAAAGTAGGTTAACCTGGGGATGGAACGTCATCTGGTGATGTCCTCATCACCAGATGAAGGATATCCTCAATAATCATCTTGTTTATCTGACAATGATACCACAATGTTACTCTCTTCTCAAGTCAGTATGGTTAGATAACAACTAGTGAAGCAGGATATCATAAATTATAATAATATTTATCGGGCGTAACATGGTGCTGCTGATACCTTAAGCTTGCATGGTAAGATAACGAATGGTGGTGTTCAGAGTATCTGTGAAGGTCATTGTTAACTGATGATGACAACGATGTTCCTCATGCCTCCATCAGTCATTCTCAAATATCATCAGTTACATGTCATTTATGGTTATATTGGTTGTATGGTGATAGCAACAATATTTCTCTTTCCTCGAGCAAGTATTGCCAACATTTTATTCACAAACTTGTATGGCATACGGTGCTTATAAAGGTTATATTGGTTAACTGACGATGGCAAGACTGGAGCTGTTGGTTCACCCCAGTAAAGTTTCTTCTTATGTACATAATAATAATTATATTAATAAATAATTATTATTTATTATTATTTAATAATTAAAGTCCCAGTAATGCTCTTCTTATGTACATAATAATAATAATAATAATAATAATAATAATAATAATAATAATAATAATAATAATAATAATAATAATAATATTTATTAGGGAAAATCACATACATACAAAATGGTATACGAGAAGAATGTTGGATCTCTAGAGAGGGCAAGAATATACAGTAGTATGGTTCAAACCACTAATACACTCAGCGTTTCGGGCCTGACAATATCACCACTGTCGCTCTCGTCACAAGTAATACATTATCAAATAAGAACTGTTCAGATGTCGGATATTTTAATAGTGATCTATTCTTAAAAATTTTAACATGATCTTTCTCTCTTAAATTTAGGGTGGAAAATAATTTTGCATACTATTTAGAGTCTGTACACTTTACTAGTATATAAAAATGTTCATCTAGAACAGATTATTTCTATATTTACATAAAGTACAGGAATCGTGACGGTTTATGCATAATAACAATTGTGGTATCTGTTGACAGGCAGGGCAGCCGAAGGTGGTCACAACAACACTTTGAAGATCCTCCTCGACGCTGGAGCAAACATTAACGCTGCAGATAAGTTTGGTAAGGATGACATTTATGCATCCCAACATTATATAACACTGATGTCATACAACACACCACAATTTTTATGTGTCAAAATGCAATATTTATATTTTATAATTATACCATATGAGAGAATGTCTTATCTGTTCAAAGTTGGGGGCCAAATTTTTCATATAAAAAAATAGTTTTATAGTAATCTGCCACATTATTCATTAATTTGTGAAAATTGACATAAAATTCCAGCTGTGAATAATTTGCCTTTACTCACATTAAACAGACAATTCTCCCACAGCGTCAAAAGTTTCTCAAGCAAACTGCTGTATACCAGAGTAAGGGTAACTATTGTTTGTTTAGTTCTTCACACCACTGAGCTGCTCTCACTGCCAACTACCCACACATAAGACTATTGTAAGACAGAGGGACAGAAAAACATAGAGAGAGAGACGCACACAGAAACTCAGAAACAGAAACACAGCTAGAGACAGATAGACAGAGAGAGGCAGAGATAAAGATAGAGGAAGAGAATGAGACAGACAGTAGTTAAAGGGATGGATGGATAGACGAAGATGTGGATTAATAAATAGATCAGCCGTAGTAGCCGCCATGAGGGTTCTAACCAATGTGCTGTGAGTTACCAGGCACACCTTCCAGACGGCTAGGCAACGACATGGTCCAAACAATTGCAACCTTAGGTACTACTGCACCCTCTAGGACTCCTGAGCCTTCCATTGACGCCGGTACAGGGTGTCAGACAATCCACCACATGCACTCTGGCTCAGTCATCTTGAAATGTTCTACCTCTGACGCTCTTCCTTTAATACACAGAGTAATCACACTCTCGTGATGTATCAATGAGAAAAACTGTAGGAGCCGTGGCGAGGGTTCGAACCTATGTGCTGGTTGTTCCCAGGCACACACTCTCTGTGTATTGATAAAGGAGTACCCTGAAGACTGAGCCACAGTGCATGGGAGGGGGGGGGGGAGGGATTGAGTGAAGCCATTGGATCGGGTTCAGTGGAAACCTATAGATGTCGGAGCATCAAAATGGTCTTACATCTGGCAAGGACGTATTCGGCCGCCATTTTAAATTTGGGAGCAATCCTGTGTATAAACTTACCACACAATTAACATTCATTCTTTAACCAAACTAATCTAAAAACTCTATAATTTAAATATCACTAATCCAACGTATAATCCAACACATTCAAGGCCAATCACACCTAAAATGCACACATAAGTGAAGTCCCTACATCAGCTGTATGTCAACAAATGCCACTCGATCCCGGTCCATCTGCCACAGTCAGGTGGACCCAGGATCCATCTGGACCCAGGATCCATCTGGACCCAGGATCCATCTAGACCCAGGATCCATCTAGACCCAGGATCCATCTGGACCCAGGATCCATCTGGACCCAGGGTCCATCTGGACCCAGGATCCATCTAGACCCTGGATCCATCTGGACCCAGGGTCCATCTGGACCCAGGGTCCATCTGGACCCAGGATCCATCTAGACCCAGGATCCATCTGGACCCAGGATCCATCTGGACCCAGGGTCGTAATATCCTCTCACTGTTGACACCCAACACACAGACAATTATATTTCTCATCAGAGCTCTCTCTCTCTGATGAACAGATAGTCAGACAGATATAGAGAAACAGAGACAAAGATATCTAGAGACAGAGACTGACATCAGATTAATGGATGAATGGATGGCTGGAAACATGAATAGACAGATAAGTGGATTGATAGATGTATGGATGCATTGATTGCTGGATGTTTAGGTACAATGATATATAGACGAATATATAGATTGATAGTTAAATGAACAGATATTTGGTTGAATTAATGGATACAAAGTCGATTAGCTGCATAGATAGATAGATGAAAAGAAAGCAAGATGAAGATATAGTGAGATAGATGGATAGAAAGCTAGATGAATAGATTTATGGACAGATGGTTGCATTGATGAACGGATAAATGGCTGCACAGGTGGAGAGAAAGATGGATGGAAAGATGGACAGATGTATATAGATAAATGGACAGAGAGGGCAGATGAATGGATAGATGTATGAATAGATAGATGAATGAGTAGATGGATGGATGAGTAGATGGATGGATTGATATTTTCGTATTTTTATTTATTTAGTTATTTTATTTATTTATGTATATATACAAGAGTTCTTACATTCTTCTATACGTCGATAGATGGATAGATGGATGTATTAAGGGAAATACGGATAGATAGATGTATAGACAAATAGGCAGAGGTGTAGATGTTTGGACAGATGGATAGACGTACAGGTGAACACAGAGAAAGATAGATAGATGAATATATGGATTGCTATATAGGTAGATTGAAAGATAGATGAATATATATAGATTCTTAAATATATGATGAGTAGATAGTTAGATAGATGGATAGATAGACCGAGATAGAGAGATAGATAGATGGATGCATTGATTATATATATAGATTAATGGCTAAATAATAAGAGAGATAGGTGGATGGACGGATAGATAAATAGAGAGATAGGTGGAAGGATAGATACTTGGTTAAATTGGACATACAGACAGACCTAGGCATCGCTGGATACCCATCCAATATAATATATAACACAAATTCGGTCAAAGTTTCCAAGACTAAGAACTAATAAATGTTCAATATTTATAGACATTTTCACCTGAAATATAAACTCAAAATAAGAATCTTATTGAGTCGAGACACATTACATATATTATGTTACGTACTCCAAAGTGTGCGAGAATATCTGTGTGTGTGTCTGGCTGTTTGTCTGTTCGTCGTTGGAGGCCACACAGATGGAGCTAGCGTCATCCATATTGACAGAGGAAATGGTCTGGGGTACAGGATGAAAATAGATGATTTGGGTTGTCAGAACTCAATAGGTAAGAGCATGTCAGGATCACATTCAGGCCCCCCTCACACATTTTTGGCAACGCACGCCATCTGTTCAGCTAGATAGTATCAAAACAAACTTTCAGAACAATCGTTTTTTCGTATAGTAATATGTACCATTTTACACTGATTCCGGTAAAATTAACAAATTACCTGCTGTCAATAATTTGTTCGTACTCACATAAAACAGACGATTCTTCCACAACTTGAAAAGTTTTGCAAGACACAACCCTTTATGAGAGTAAGGGAACTATACATTTTTTAGTATGTCACATAAGCTCTTCTCGCAGGCGATAACCCACACATTACACTAAAATATTGTTGATAACGAAGAGAGAGACAGACAGAGAGTGACCGAGAAATACAAAGACAGAGACACATAGTCAGAAACAGGCAGAGACAAAGGCAGAGGGAAGAAATAGAGGCTGATACACAGAGAAAGAGAGAACTAGAAAAGAGAAACAGAAAGACATAAAAGAGATGGACAGAGAGCAGATATATATATATATAGATGTATGCATAGAGATGTGGACTGATAGCGTGAAGGATATACTTATGGATAGAGACAGACAGGGGTATGGATAAACAGCTGAATATGATGGATAGATGGATGGGCAGATAAATGGCTTGATAAATACATAAATGAATAGAAAGATGAGATGGTAGCTGGATAAATAGACAGATAGATAGACAGATAGATGGGTAGGTGGATAAAGAGATGGATAGATAGATACAATGATAAATATATATACAGATAGATGAATAGGTATATATATATATATGACAGAGAGATAAGTAGATGAATGGATATACTCAGCAAACAAAAAACATTTTTGACCGTTTTTAATTGGTCGCAGAAAGGTGGCACTGAAACTATTTATATAATATTGTTTTAATAACGTATAAAATACATTACTTTCTGTCACTCAAATCGTAGACAGCATGATTTGTTGTCCTAGTCAAATTTGCTGTCAAATCGTAGTCAGTTGCAATAGTACAACTGATGATTTAAAACTTTTCTAATTAAAATTAAGTACAAGTACTTCATATGTGTGTGTGTGTATTCACCTAGCTGTATTCACCTAGCTGTGTTTGCGGGGGTTGAGCTTTGCTCTTTCGGCCCGCCTCTCAACTGTCAATCAACTGTTTACTAACTACTTTTTTTTTTTTTTTTTTTTTTTTTCCACACCACACACACACACATTACACACACACACACACACACACTTACTGTGTGTGTACTTACCTAGTTGCACTTACCTAGTTGTGACTGCGGGATTGATCTCTGGCTTTTTGGTCCCGTCTCTCAACTGTCAGTCATCAGATATACAGGTTCCTGAGCCTATTCGGCTCTATCATATCTACACTTGAAACTGTGTATGGAGTCTGCCGCCACAACATCACTTCCTAATGCATTCCATTTGTCAACTACTCAGACGCTGAAAAAATCTTTCTAATGATTCTATGGCTCATTTAGGCACTCAATTTCCACCTGTGTCCCATAGTGTGTGTGTGCCCCATGCATTAAATAGTCTATCTATATCTACCCTATCAATTCATTTGAGAATCTTGTATGTAGAGATCATGTCCCCCATAACTCCTCTACCTCCCAGTGACTTGAGGTTTAATTCCCATAGTCTCTCCTCGTAGCTCATACCCCTCAGTTCGGGTACTAGTTTAGTGACATACTTTTGAAACTTTTCCAATTTAGTCTTATGCTTGAGTAGATATGAACTCCACACTGGAGCCGCAAATTCCAGGATTGGTCTGACATATGTGGTATACAAAGTTCTGTATGGTTCCTCACACAAGATTCTAAAGTCCGTTCTTATGTTAGCCAACCTGGCATATGCCACTGATGTTATTCTCTTGATATGGGCTTCAGGAGACAGGTCTGGCATGATATCAATCCCCAAATCTTTCTCTCTGACTCTTGAAGAATTTTATCTCCCAAATGGTACCTTGTGTCTGGTGTCCTGGTCCTTACACCTATCTTCATCACATTACATTTGCTTGGGTTAAATTCTAACAACCATTTGTTCGAAAATTCCTTCAGCTTGTCCAGGTTATCGTGAAGCTTCAAGCTGTCCTCCTCTGTCTAAATCCTCCTCATAATTTTGGTATCGTCAGCAAACATTGAGAGGAATGATTTTATACCCCCAGGGCGATCATTTACGTATATCAGAAACAGGATAGGTCTGAGTACAGAGCCCTGTGGGACTCCACTGGTGACTTCACGCCAATTTGAGGTCTCACCCCTCACTGTAACTCTTTGCTTCCTATTGCTTAGGTACTCCCTTATCCACTGGAGTACGGTACCAGTTTCTCCAGCCTGTTTCTCCAGATTATGCATCAACCTCTTATGGGGTACTGTGTCAATGGCTTTCCGACAGTCCAAGTAAATGCAGTCTGCGCATCCATCTCTTTCTTGTTTAATCTTTGGCACCTGATTGTAGAATTTTATTAAGCCTGTGAGGCGAGATTTAACTTGCCTAAACGCATTTTTATGGGTTGTCACGGAATCCCTTCTCTCCAGATGTGTTACTAGGTTTTTATAATAATCTTCTCCATCACCTTGCATGGTATACAAGCAATGGGTGGTAGGCTTTGTGGGTTGGAGGTGTTATTGTAAGAGGGGGTGAGGGTGAGAGAAGGTGGGGGTGTTACCCAGTGGAGGTCATAATGTTCTCACATGTAGGTACCAAAACACCAGTCCCAAATGAGCGTATTGTCTTTTGAGGTTCGTTTCCATATTTTCACTTATATCCACCATAAATAATATATTGCAAGAACACTGTACACGGTATGATTAACTGACTAATTAAGAGGCACTTACCTCCAAGTCAACATCCTAATGTACAACTAGGTGTTAAGAAGCATTGTTTATGTCTTGCTTACGTCCCATAAGGCCCGTTGATGTCCACGCCGCTGCCAGGCATAGATCACTCCAAATTCCTGCTATATAACACCAGTAATCGGCCTCTTGTTTCCCTTAGCCCGGTACAGCTCTAACGCTACACGTTTTGTCTATCTTCATCACTATTCTGTTTACTATTTGCTTTACTCTTCACTATCACATCTAGTTACGTACTCTCTGACCAAGCGATTTCGGCAAGGAGTCTATCGTGGAACTGATGTCATACAGTGATCTTGACTAATTTGTACTATCGGACACAATCTATGAAACTGCTATTTTCTAAACAGTGCGTTTCACTTCATAATATCACTACGCAACGAATTTCCTTTGTATCCCTTTGATGTCCCAAATTATGAAGACATTTAGATGAGCGAACTGCACATGTCCACCCACCCTACACCGGTCTTAGCAACAGCGTGTTTTGGTCTGTGTGTTTTGGTCTGTGCATTTTGGTTTTGTGTGTTTTGGTCTGTGTGTGTGTGTTTGGTCTGTGTGTGTGTGTTTGGTCTGCATGTATGTTTGGTCTGTGTGTGTGTGTTTGGTCTGCATGTATGTTTGGTCTGTGTGTGTGTGTTTGGTCTGTGTGTGTGTGTTTGGTCTGCATGTATGTTTGGTCTGTGTGTGTGTGTTTGGTCTGTGTGTGTATGTTTGGTCTGCATGTATGTTTGGTCTGTGTGTGTGTTTGGTCTGTGTGCGTGTTTGGTCTGTATGTGTGTTTTTAGTCTGTGTGTGTGTTTGGTCTGTGTGTGTGTTTGGTCTGTGTGTGTGTGTTTGGTCTGTGTGTGTGTGTTTGGTCTGTGTGTGTGTGTTTGGTCTGTGTGTGTGTTTGGTCTGTGTGTATGTTTGGTCTGTGTGTGTGTGTTTGGTCTGTGTGTGTGTTTGGTCTGTGTGTGTGTGTTTGGTCTGTGTGTGTGTTTGGTCTGTGTGTGTGTGTTTGGTCTGTGTGTGTGTGTTTGGTCTGGGTGTGTTTGGTCTGTGTGTGTGTGTTTGGTCTGTGTGTGTGTGTTTGGTCTGTGTGTGTGTGTTTGATCTGTGTGTGTGTATTCACCTAGTTGCATTCACTTAGTTGTACTTGCGGGGGTTGAGCTCTGCTTTTCCGGCCCGCCTCTCAACTGTCAGTCAATCAGTCAGATCAGGTCTTTCTATGGGCTACAGAAAATAATATGGTGTTTAACGAAGATAAGTTCCAGCTCATGCGCTATGGAAAAAATGAAAATATAAAAACGGAAACCACGTACAAAACTCAGGCAAATCATAACATAGAACGAAAAGGCAATGTAAAGGATCTGGGTGTACTCATGTCGGAAGACCTTACCTTTAAAGAACACAATAAAGTAGCCGTCACAACTGCAAGAAAAATGACAGGTTGGATAACAAGAACTTTTCACACTAGAGATGCTATACCGATGATGATACTTTTCAAAACGCTTGTGCTCTCTAGAGTGGAGTACTGCTGCACAATGACAGCACCTTTCAAAGCTGGAGAAATTACTGACCTGGAGAGCGTGCAGAGATCCTTTACTGCTAGAATCCACTCAGTAAAACATCTAAACTATTGGGACCGACTAAAGAGCCTAAAACTGTACTCCCTTGAGCGCAGGCGGGAGAGGTACATAATAATTTACACGTGGAAAATATTAGAGGGGCTGGTCCCAAACCTGCACACAGAAATAACATCACATGAGACCAGAAGACATGGCAGGATGTGCAGAATACCCCCGTTGAAAAACAGGTGCAACTGGTACTCTGAGAGAGAACTCTATCAACATCAGAGGTCCGAGACTGTTCAACACGCTTCCACTACACATAAGGGGCATAACTGGCCGACCCCTCACAGTGTTCAAGAGAGAACTGGATAAGCACCTCCAAAGGATACCTGATCAACCAGGCTGTGACTCGTACGTCAGGCTGCGAGCAGCCGCGTCCAACAGCCTGGTTGATCAGTCCGGCAACCAGGAGGCCTGGTCGACGACCGGGCCGCGGGACGCTAAGCCCCGGAAGCACCTCAAGGTAACCTCAAGGTAACCATATTCTCCATGCATGCTCTTTGATTGAGTCCATTTTCCCTCACATAGTTAGGCTATTCCGGTTCACATTATTCCTAACAATCTCCAGCTGAGAAGGTACTACTTTGCTTGGCGGAGTATTACTGGTGATTCGTGGCCCCACAGATATCAGCAATAGATTTATTCCAATAATACATTGTCCACTGTGTCCACCAACAATTTATAATTGAAACTAACCTTCACAAGAGGTAAGGTACGTAACACTGCCCCATCGCAGTGCCCCAGTCTAAAAGCAAATCTCATAAGGAAACTTGAAAAGACAGAGGCTTGCAGAGAAAGCCTCTGTCTTTCTTCGTCTCAAAATTGTGAAGAATGAGGTGGTAGATGGTGGTAGACGGTAGTAGATGGTGGTAGTTTTTGTGGTGGTGAAGATGGTGTCGGGGTGATAAAAAAAATACACTGCCGGAGGGCGGTATATTATGTTGATGTTCCCAATTGTCGGTATTATTCGTGTGGGCGTGTATTAGTTGTGTGTCGGGCTTGTGAGCCCCAGGAGACTGGTGTTTGAGTAAGGTGTTTACACCAGGCCACAATGGTAGGGTGGAGCTGAGTATGGAGGGGGAGTTACCTGGTTTGGGGGTGGAAGTTCCCACAGTAGTAACAGAACAGATGACGCCATTTAGGTCCGTCCAAGACCATTATTAACTCGACGACTAATAATTGATCAGGAAGGGACAGAAGCTGCTATACCCCACTTCCACACTCCTTTCCTACCGTCCATTTCAGCCAATTGACCCATCCCTTCTCTGCTCTAACACCTTTCCTATTCTTTACATTATGCACCCCCCCCCTCATCCTTCATTCCCTTTCCTCCCACCCCATCTTCCCCACCATACAACACTGGTGTCCCCTACTCTCCACTTTTTAGCATTTTCTACCCCTTCCTGAATTTTTTAGTATCTAAACGAGTTTATTTCAGTTTAGTGTGTGGCGGGTGCTTTTAGCGGGAGGTGGATGGCCTCTTCAGCAGGTAGAAGGTGCGTTTGTTGGGTAGTGAGGGCGTTTAACGATACAGTGTCTGTGTTTACAATGGGTGGCTGTGATTTAGGGAAGGAGAAGTTGGTTTAGCGGGCAGCTGGGAGGTGGTTATTTTGGTGACAAGTGTGTTTAGTGAGCGGCAGTTACGATTACGTGAAGCAGGTGCGTTTAACGGGGGTCAGGTGCGTTGAAATGAGCTGACTAGTGTTAACCAGGGAGCTGGCCGGCACGGCACCGCGACACCCGCCTTGATTGACAATTGTATTACCATCCATGGCCGATAATGGGGCTTCACACGTTTAATTGTGCTTTATGGCGTCTGAGGAAGTCCAGGGGGTGTGTTTAGCGACCGGTGTCTGGACGTTTAATAATATTGTGTGTACGTGAGCGGCGTTTTAATCAGCTTTTAAACCCCCTTTTCTCTGCTCGTGCAATTTCTGTTGTGTGTGTGAGCTCCATGTTATCGCGTTGAGGCACTTGGGGTTCATCAGCTGTTTTGTTGCTCTGTGGAATTTATATTTTCCTAGGGGAAAAAAATCCAAGAGACTGCTTCCACATAAGCAAAAAAATACACAAAAACTTACCCTGGCATTGGACCTATATATTTATTTATATACCTACAAAATTACAGTCTTTTACGAAAAATAACCAAGAAATGTATGATATCCTGGAAGATCGGGATATCTTGGTGCTTAAGATAACTTTAGAGAACTAGAAGGTGGAAGATCGAGACACAACAGAGAGAATAATGGATATATAATGAAACACGGGAGACTTTTGCTAAAGAAATGAACAACATGGCCATGCATTCGGCCTCAGGCCCGGATTCCAGGGCACTACGTGTTTATAAAGAAATGTAACGTAACAATAACACGAACACCTGCCGACGCTCCGTGAAGTTAAGGAGCATTGATACCTGCTTATGTTCCACGACCAAGAGGAGCGTTGGTACCCGGCCCCGTCGAACAGTGCTCCCACGCTCGCCCTTGGTGTAGGATTACATGGACAATTGAATCCCCCAATATTGACGTCATCTCATTATTAAGGTCTAGTTGATACCCAAGTCTGCTCTTGGTGTGTATGTACTAACCTTGTTGTGCTTGCAGGGGTTGAGATTCAGCTCTTTGGTCCGTCAATCGGACCGTCAATCAACTGGTGTACAAATTCCTGAGCCTACTGGGCTCAGGAATTACAAGTAGTCACTAAGAACCTCCTTTCCACATCTGGAAGTTCACTACCCTGATATCTTCAGGTTTTCCTAGAACCGTCTACCAGGATCCTCCACAGTTCTCCAGGCTACTACACCATGAAGTCTTCCTTGAGCAACAATAGTGCTTCACCACTGGTATCACAGAAGCATGTGAAACTTCATTCCACTGCTCCTCTTCTCACAGCTTGAGGTCCTCCTGCTCCTCACTGTATGGCTGCTCCTCCACAGAGCTCAGCACCTTCCACAACCTTGGAGTCTCATCAACTACTCCCTCTCTGCTCGCTATAAGTTCACAGCAACTCCTTCCCTAGACAAACCTGCAACCCATCGACACGCCAATAAAAATGTTCCTCTATAAACACATAAACAAAATGAATCACACACAATAAATGTTTCACTTGACATCTTCCTGCTTTCTACATGCTGTGAGGTCACTTCCCCCATGTTTGGGCTGGTCCGTTTTCTGCCCTCCCTGGGAGCCCTCCGCTTCCCACGCGGCCAGGGTTGCCAGATTGGGCTACAAGTAGTGAATTGGGCTACTTTTGAGAGCCCCACGCTCCCAAATGTTTAATTTCGCTACTTGCGACTTTTTGGGATAGTTTAAAAGCAAGTTGGGCTATTAATATTAAGAAACTCAATGATGAATATTTATGCTTTAATAATATAATTTGTATAAATCACAGCCGAGTCCAACAGCCTGATTGACTAGACCACTTACCGCAGGAGCCCTGGTCAGAGACCGGCCCCGGGGGACGTTGATCCTAGGAACCTTTGAAAGAAAAAGTAACCGCAAGGCAAGGTAATCCTCCCCAGGGGCCATAGATTTCCCAACCTTAATTGTCATTAATACTTCATTAATTATACTTCATTAATAATACTTCATTAATACGTCATTAATCATCCCAAAAGCTACAGCTGGTTCCACAGATCTTCATTAAGAGGAGAAAGTTATCTAGAAATTTCCAGATTGATAAATGATGGGAAAGATTCCTTACAGTTAGTACCTTTGTCAGGAAGACGATGGTTGGTAAGGAGTGGTAATGTAGAGCGGCTGTTAGATCAGTGGGATTCTCTAACAACTCATTACCAAATAGCTTTTTCCTCTTGTGATAAATATGTTGCAAAGCAACTATTTTCAATGTACGCTGATCCCTCCAATAAGCTATATTTCACATGTCTCAAACAAATCCTAAATTATTTTGAAAGCATGAATTGACTTTATCAAAAAGATGAAGCAGATCAGTATAGCCCTCACACTGTCTTAGAAAACTTCACTCTTGGAATACTCAGAAGAATCGTTCGTCCTCATCATGAAAGCTTCATGTTAATTTGGACTACAATTCTATGTATCTGCCCCTGGAAAAAGTTGACTTTGGTTACGAATTTTCAACACTTTGGGCCACTAACAGACAAAGTAAGTAATTATCAAAAGAAGGCACCAAACCGGGAAAACTATGTAGCACCATCAAATACGCAAAATAATCAGAGGGCGCTAAATATCACCAAGGATGCCAATACGAGAACAAAAACGCATAAGGCGAACGATATCAAAAAGTATCCGAGTCACCAAGAATTCTATCGAGGGATAGGTGACCGCGAGGGGCGGTCGGAAAGCAAGACACACGCTCGTCCTGGAAGTCAGGACATTCAAGAAGGACATGCACGACCGTAAGAGGGACAATGCAACTAGGACAATAAGGAGCAGGGCGGCGCTCCATCAAGTGACCATGGGTTAAGCGAGTATGGCCAATACGCAACCTCGCTAGAGCTGTTTCCCACCGCCGGTTACGGTGGAAGGAGGACGGCCACGAGGAAACACAACATTTAAGAGTACGTAGCTTGTTACCAGTAACAGACAACCAAGAAGCCTGCCAACGGGTAAGGACTGAGGAATGGATAACCGGGTAAAAGTCGGAATACGGAATGCCTTTACGAGAGATGGGACAAGAGCGGACAGCTTCCTTAGCGGCAGCATCCGCACGCTCATTTAAAGACACGCCAATATGGCTGGGAACCCAACAAAACTCAACCGACTTAAATTTACTGTGAACGAGAAACAGCCAATGCTGGATCTCGACAACTACCGGATGAACTGGATTAAAGCACCCGAGAGCCATGAGGGCACTACGAGAGTCAACAACAACCACAAAGGAAGACTGACAACGAGAAAGCAGGAGACGAAGAGCATAGAGAATAGCATAAAGTTCCGCTGTAAAGATGCTAGTCTCCGGAGGCAAGCGACACATATAAGTGTGATCAGGAAAAACAACAGAGTAGCCAACACCGTCCGCTGACTTAGACCCATCGGTGAAGACAGAAACGGAGCGGGAGTGAGAAGAAAAGTGCTCGAGGAAAAGGCGTTTTAGAACTGTAGGAGGGGTAAAAGCTTTAGTGATACGAGTCAAGGATGTACAAAACCGCGGAAGAGGGACCCTCCACGGGGGCAAAGAAGGAACAACACGAGGAGAAACATCAGAAATACGAACGGAAAGAGAATCCTGCAGGCGAGATAACCGGACAGAAAGAGGGAGGTGGGGAAGAGGAACAGGAACCGCAGGAGGGGTAAAAGTTAAAGCACGACAGAGGCGAGAGGAAGGATGTTGCAAGGACCGCGCAAGATAGCGAAGACAGTAGCGATCACGGCGGTCCTGGAGAGACAGGAAGCCAGTGTCAACATACAAGCTAAGGATGGGAGTCGAACGAAAGGCACCAGAACTGAGGCGCAACCCAGTATGGTGCAAAGCATCAAGACGGCGAAGAGTAGAAGGAGAAGCAGACGAGTAAGCAGGGCAACCATAATCGAGCTTAGACAGGACGAGAGAGGAATGTAAAGCAAGGAGAGTGCGCCTATCTGCCCCCCAAGAAGTATGGGACAAGACCCAAAGGAGGGTAAGGGCCTTAGAGCACTCAACACGGAGGTAAGAGATATGGGGAGACCAAGACAAACGAGTGTCAAGGAATAACCCCAAAAGCTTCGCAGAATCTTTGTATTCAAGGGGATGACCATAAAGTGACAAAGAGGGACGAAGAACAACCCGTTTCCGCGTAAAAGTTATGGCACAAGTCTTAGAAGTAGAGAACTTGAAGCCATGACCTGTGGCCCAAGACGACACGGCATCAATTGCAAGTTGAAGCCGGCGTTGAAGGAGAGGCGAATCATCACCCTGACAACAAAGGGTAAGATCATCGACATAGAGAGCGGAGAAGACACCAGAAGGAAGAGAGGAAAGAAGACCATTGAGGGCAACAAGAAAAAGAGTAGTGTTCAGAACACTACCCTGGGGCACACCTTCGTATTGCTGAAAAGAGGGAGACAGAGCGGTACCAAGGCGCACCCGAAAGGAACGACGAGAGAGGAAGCTGCGGAGAAAGAGAGGGAGATGACCACGAAGGCCAAAAGAATGAAGTTGAGATAGGATATGATATCGCCAAGTGGTGTCGTAAGCCTTTTCTAGATCAAAAAGGACGGCAACAACGGAGGTCTTCGCAGCAAAAGCAGTACGAATATAGACCTCCAAGTTCACCAGGACATCTGTCGTGCTGCGGCACTTGCGGAAACCAAATTGAGAAGGGGAGAGGAGGTGATGGTGTTCCAGGAACCACATCAGACGAACGTTAACCATACGTTCAAAGAGTTTGCAGACACAACTTGTGAGAGCAATAGGGCGAAAGTCCTTAGGGGAAGTACCCAGAGACCCCGGTTTGCGAACAGGGAGGACAACGGCATCGAGCCAGTCCTCAGGGACTGACGACGACTCCCAGATCCGATTATACAGACTCAGTAAATACTGAGACGTGCTCGGAGGGAGATGGCGAAGCATCTCATAATGAATACCATCGGAGCCCGCCGCCGTAGAACCGCAGAGGGCCAGGGCAGAACGAATTTCAGAGAGAGAGAAGGGATCATTATAGGGAAGCTGAAGATGAGTGCAGAAATCTAAAGGACGAGACTCAAGGACAGGTTTACGAAGAAGGAAAGATTGGGGAAGATGAAGACCAGAGCTAACAGAAGAAAAATGGGAACCCAGTTCGGAAGCGACCTGCAACGGGTCCGCCACAAGAGTATCATGGAGGTGAAGGACCGGTGAAACATCGGGAACGAACTTACCCGCTATCTTGCGGATACGCTTCCAGATCTGGGCCAGAGGGGTCTCGGACGTAATTGTTGAGACATAAGATGCCCAACATTCACGTTTAGCCGTACGGATGGCCCTACGGGCCACCGCACTCGCTTTCCGAAAGAAAAGAAAAGAATCGGTCGTCTGCCTACGGCGGTGCCTCTTCCAGGCTGCACGCTTACAGCGGACAGCCCGAGCACAGTCCGCATTCCACCAGGGAACGCACTTCCGTGGACCCCGAGAGGAAGAGCGAGGAATAGAGCGGAGGGCAGCGTTGAAGACAGTGTCATGAAAAAGGAGGAGAGCGCGAGAGAGAGGCAGAAGGGAGAGGTCAGGGAGAGCAGCACTGAGGGTAAATAGGGTCCAGTCTGCCTTAGCAAACTGCCACCTAGGGAAAGAGAGGGAAGGGCGAAAAGAGAAAAAGGAAACAAGGATGGGGAAATGATCACTTCCATGGAGGTCATCAAGAACCTGCCACGTGAAATCTAAGTAAAGAGAAGAAGAGCAGAGAGAAAGATCAAGACAAGAAAGGGTGCGAGTCCAAGAGTCCAAATGAGTGGGCTCACCAGAATTCAGAAGAGACAGGGAAGAAGAGAGGAGAAACGGCTCAAGGAGGCGACCCCGGGTATTCGTCAGAACGTCACCCCAAAGAGAATGACGACAATTGAAGTCACCCAGCAGGAGCACAGGCTCCGGCAAGGAGTCCAGGAGGTGTTTCAAATCAGGAAGAGAGAGCGGGACACTCGGGGGGAGATAAATGGAACAAACTGTGTACCATTTCCCCACAAAGATACGAGCAGCAGAACAATGGAGAGGCGAAGGAAAAAGTAAAGGAACAAAGGGAACATCAGCCCGAATCAAAAGAGCAGAAGAATTAGAAGCCCCAGCAATGGCTGGGGGAGGGGAGAGAAAGGAATAGCCACGAAAACGACCAGGACGAGCACCAAGCATTGGCTCCTGGAGGCAGACACAAAGGGGCGAAAACCGCGAAATCAGAAATTGGAGTTCGAGGAAATTGGCGTAATAACCTCGAACGTTCCATTGAAGAATGGACAACGACGAGAAGAGAAAGGACAAAAACAGAGAACAAGGAAGAAACAAAGGCGAAAGAGCAACAGAGCACGTTAAAGAATATCAGGGTCGGGATCAGGGTCAGCAAAGTCAGGGTTAGAGGGCATGGGTAAACTGAGCAAAGACGGAGGGAAGGAAATGGGAGAACAGAGCAGAGGTGGGCGGGCAGGGTCTGGAGGAGGAGGAGGAAGAGGAGGAGACAACGGAGAGGAGCCGTCAAGGACAGCAGCAGGAGGAGGGGGAGTAGAAAGAGGGGAGCGCACCCCAGCAAGAGCAGCAACCGAAAGGGAAGCAGGGGCCAAAGAAACCTCCATAGCAGGAACAGGGGGCGCAAGCACTGAAACGGGAGGGGAAGGAGCAACAGAGCCAGAAGGAGCTGAGGAAGAAAGCGAAGCCTTCTTACCCGCCGGGGAAGAGGAAGGAGAGGAGCCAGGCTTACGCTTCTGACTTAAAGAGATCGGTGTCCCAGCAACCACGTACCGGGCAACGGATTCCAGTGTCTCAACAGGAGAAGCCGAACGAGAGCACACACGACGGCCGTTAGGAGAGCGATGGACATCCGCCCGCACCGACAGGCGGTGGGGAGAGCCAATAGATGGAGGAAGAGGATGGGAAGGAGGATCGGAGGGGGACGAGGAAGAAGACACAGAAGACACGACAGACCGGGTAGAAGGAAGGGGAACCCCAGACAGAGGACCAGGAGGAGGATCCTTCGGGAGAGAACCCAAAGGAACAGAGGAGGGGGCAGTGGGCGCATCAGGGTCCAAGGCCCGGAAACGGTTGTGAGGCTGAGGAAGGCGGGAAGGACGAGGAGAGGAAGAGCGCAACACGCGAGCATAAGAGATATTAGTATAAGGCGGGAGCCTGCGAACCTGGCGCCTCGCCTCAGGAAAAGATAAACGCTCCCGGTGCTTCAGGTTGAGGACGGCTGCCTCAAGCTTGTAATGGACACACGCACGGGAGAAGGTAGGATGGGCTTCACCGCAGTTGAGGCAGCGAGCTTGGGGAGAAGTGCACTCCGACTTAGAGTGACCTTCACTCCCACACAAAGGACAGAGAGAGACAGTCCCAGAGCAGCGGAGGGCACCATGCCCAAACCTCCAGCACTTATTACAAAGTCGAGGAGAAGGAATATACTCCTGGACAGAGCACCTAGCACCAGCAAGAATGACAGAGGATGGAAGGGTCCTACCATCAAAGGTGATCTTCACAACGCGAAGGGGTTGACGGCGACGACCACGAGGGGGACGAGTAAACGAGTCAACCTGGAGGACAGAATGGCCTTGGGCATCAAGGATATGCCGAATATCATCGTGGCAATCCTGCAGATTCCGAACACCGGTTGCAACATGGGGTGGGAGGAGAATAGTGCCAACACTGGAATTCATCTGAACGTTCTTGGAGACCCGAACAGGGATCTCGCCAAGGCAAGATAAGGCAGCCAAGCGGGAAGCCGCATCCTGAGAAGGAGCAGCAACGACACGTGTACCGAGACGAGTGGGGTTGAAAGTAACACACGCATCCACGGAATCTACAAGATGCCGATGGAGGGAGAAATCGTCAGGAGGCGCAGAAGCAAGAGGGAGGAGATCAAAGTATTTGGCCCATGAAGCAGGACCAAACAAGGCCTGATACGCATCAGCACGGGAAGGAATCGAGCGAGTGCGGTTGGGGCGCGAACGGCGTTGAGAACCCCTAGAGAGAGAGGGGTCAAAAGGCGCAGTAGTCACAACGAAAGACTTAGCCACACCAGGGGACGAAGTGGTCACCACCGGGGGCTGGAGGCTCGACCCAACCTCAGAGGAGGGAGGGGAGCTGGTGGAAGAAGACAGGACGGTCAAAGGAGGAGCAAGGTCGGGGCCCAACGCAGCGGGAGCTACAGAGCCTGGTCTTCCAATACAGGCCGACTCGGGGGCTTGGTCGCCCACCCCACGAGTCTGAGAGGGTACAGCGGAAACATTCAACGACATAGAGACGAAAAGTAACAAATTCATCCACGAATGTGCCCCCAAACCCACCATGGAGCCACAATTAGAGGCAGGACACCCAACAGGAAGCTATCGCCGATCATGCCGGGGCCCCCTAGGGGTGCGTCGTGAGTATACGCCCCACAAACGCCACCTTAAGAACCGTCAGTCCGTCGAGATCGGGTTCAGCGACGAAAGGGGGATTGACAATAAAAGGTTCCCCTCGCTCGAGACGTCGGGTACTACAGTTCTACGGGTGAAAGAGTATGCCTCCTCAAGCACCCGGGCGTCAAAATAGAAGAAGTCCAAAGAAATAATCCAAAACAAGCAAAAGGTCGGCAGGAAACGACAAGCAGATAGGAGAAGAGGGGGGAGAAAAACGAAACATAAGGAAAAGGAAAAGCGATCCGGCACAATTGGAGAAGACAGCAGCAGGAGTGCAAGGCCAAAAAAAAGGACAGAGGACTGCCCAATGGAGCATCACACTCCGGCAGCCGTCCACCAAGCCCCCTCACGACGCCAACGGGCCAGAAGGGGAGGGGGCACTAACAGACAAAACAATTTTATAACCCAGGAAAAGTTTCAAAATATTCAAGAAAGATGCGATAATTTTTTAAATGAACGCTTGCAAATAGCTTCTTTCTCGTATTCCTAGTAATGTTGAAACTTTAAAAAAAAGTGAAAAATCTGTTACCAGTCATATACCTTAGGCACACATGGCCACCATTTTCAGAACTTCTATTAGTAGTAGGGAGTAGGGAGCCGGTCGGCCGAGCGGACAGCCCGCTGGACTTGTGATCCTGTGGTTCTGGGTTCGATCCCAGGCGCCGGCGTGAAACAATGGACAGAGTTTCTTTCACCCTATACCCCAGTTACCTATCTGTAAAATAGGTACCTGGGTGTTAGTCAGCTGTCACGGGCTGCTTCCTGGGGGTGAAGGCCTGGTCGAGGACCGGGCCGCGGGGACACTAAAAAGCCCCGAAATCATCTCAAGATAACCTCAAGGTAGTATTAGCTGACCAATCTAAGCTTAGTGAAATTGAAAGTCAGTGGCGCCTAATGTTAACCATTGACTAGTCCAACATTTGTAAGGGACAAATTCCTTTATCTGAATCGTCATTTTAGACCAAGATAATAACTATCAAGAACACTGCTGGCAATCCCATACTGATCGACCTCGCTGAGTTTGCACTGAAAATATACAGCTTGCCAATCAGTAATGCCCTGGTTGAACGGATATTTCGAGAGTAACATCTGTGAAAACTAAACTGAGAAATCTTGAATGGGAATGGGACTTGAGCTTTTGACATCAGTCTTGAGAATCAAAACATACCTTGAAGAAAATGTAACTTGTTGCTCGTCATTTGAACCACTCATGTCAATGCTTAAATATGAGTCTGCAATATACAAGAACGAGGTTGTGGATGCAGATCAAGATCTTGGTAATCTTCAACTGTAAAGATGTGGAAGGACTCCACACCCATTAAGCTTCAAACAGTAAATATTGGTAAGTTATCCTATTATCATATTGGTTAAATATATATATGCAGAGATAATGTTAATAAAACAATTAAAATCGTTTAATGTACTCTATATAACATAATAGATTACTTCGAAATCCGTATCAGTCACTAAACAAAAAATTGGGCTACTCTTATTACAAATTCGCTACTTTTAGACCGTCAGCTCGCTACTTTTTAGCAATTTGGATCAGGCAACCCTGCAGGCGGCCCTCTCACTCAGTCGCCCACCAGTAGTCGGATTGGATGGATGTCGCTCCTCCCTCCAGGTAGTTCTTCCATCTTTACTCTCTTATTTAGGCCTTCTACCGTATCAAAACATGCCTAACATATCAACAGACACTTGCTACGATCGCTGGGCACATGACCAACTATAAGCAATCACTGTAAACTGGCTTAAAATGAGCTTACCACAGAGTTAGATGTACAGGGGCACGCCCTGACCCCAGCGTCGGACGTTGGCGCGCTGCTCAGCCCACAAAATCGCTATTTAAACTCCTCTACTGGGTTTCTTTCCTTCCTGGCTAGAGCACTGAGTCGTCCCCAGGCTTCATACAAGAACGCCTGACTAATTCTTCTCTTGGCGGAGCACGTAACATGAGATTCTTCCTCTGTTACAAGGAGCTCACAGACACTACATCTTGCTCCCACAACATCAGCTACTCGAGTGAGGTCAAGACCCCTGCCTTGAGCCTCCTACCTTCCTCACAAACTCTCGACATCTCATGTCAAGTCCTTCATTTCTATTCTTGATCACTGCCCATACCCTTAAACTGTCTCTTAAATTTACCCAATTGTTTTACGTATGTATCTTCATGTCTATATTTCTGTGACCTCTTATTTAGGTCAGGTCTTGCAGAATAACTCTCAAGGTAGACTCGTTTCTCAGCTACCTGGGATCATAACACATTCCATTTACTAACTACTCTGACACAGAGAAAGTCTAATGTCTCTGTAGCTCATTTGGGTACTCAGCTTCCACCTGCGTCTCCCTTGTGTGTGTACCACCCGTGCTAAATAGTCTTTCTTTATCCAACCTATCAGTTCCCATGAGAATTTTGTATGTGATGATCATGTCTCCTCAAACTCGTCTGTCTTCCAGGGACGTGAGGTGCAATTCCCATAGCCATTCTTCATAACTCATGCTTCTTACTTCTGGGACTTGTCTAGTGGTATACCTTTGGACCTTCTCTCCCCCCCCCCCCCAACACACACCTCCTCAGTGTGTGTGTATTCACCTAGTTGTGCTTGCGGGGGTTGAGCTCTGCTCTTTCGGTCTGTCTCTCAACTGTCAATCAACTGTTTCTACTACTATTTTTTTCTCCCCACACCACACACACACACACACACACAAACACACCAGGAAGCAGCCCGTGACAGCTTACTAACTCCCAGGTACCTATTTACTGCTAGGTAACAGGGGCATAGGGTGAAAGAAACTACCCATCGTTTCTCGCCGGCGCCTGGGATCGAACCCGGAACCACAGGATCACATGTCCAGCGTGCTGTCCGCTCGGCCACCGGCTCCCCTAGGCTCTGTGTGTGTGTGTGTGTGTGAGGTTCAGCTCCTTTAGCCTTTCCTCGTAGCTCATTCCTCTCACTTCCGGGACGAGCCTGGTGGCAAACCGCTGAATCTTTTCTAACTTTGTCTTGTGTTTAACTAGGTATGTACTCCAGGCTGGAGCTGCATATTCCAGGATTGGTATGACATAAGTGGTATACAGGGTCCTGAACGATTCCTTACACAAGTTTCTAAAGGCAGTTCTTATGTTGGCCAGTCTAGCATATGCCGCTGATGATATCCTTTTGATGTGGGCCTCTGGGGACAGGTTCGGTGTGATATCAATCCGCCAGATCTTTCTCTATTTGACTCTTGCAAGAGTTCACCTCCCAGATGGTATCTTGTGTTCAGCCTCATGCTCCCTTCGCCTAATTTCATTACTTTACATTTTCTTGAGTTGAACTTTAGCAGCCATTTTCTAGGCCATTCCTCGTTTGTCCAGGTCATCCTGTAGTCTCTGTCTATCTTCATCCGTCTTGATTCTTCTCATAATTTTTGCATCATCAGCAAACATCGAGAGGAACGAGTCTATACCCTCCGAAAGATCGTTTACATTTATTAGAAACAGGATGGGTCCAAATACTGAGCCCTGTGGGATTCCGCTGGTGACATCTCGCCACTCTGATGTCTCCACCCCCCCCCCCCCCCACCGTTACTCACTGTTTCCTGTTGCTTCAGTACTTCCTTATCTACTGGAGCATCTTCCCTTTTACTCCAGCCTGTTGCTCCAACTTTTTTAACTGCCTTTTATGGGGTACTGTGTCAAAGACTTTCTGGCAGTCCAGGAAAATGCAGTCGGCCCACCCTTCTCTTTCCTGCCTAATTTTTGTTGCCTGGTCATAGAATTCTATTAAACCTGTGAGGCACGATTTGCCATCTCTGAACCCATGTTGGTGGTGCGTTACAAAGTTATTTCACTCCATATGTTCTACGAGCCTTTTCCTCACGGTTTTCTCCATTACCTTGCATGGTATACAAGTTAGGGAAACTGGCCTGTAATTCAGTGCCTCTTGTCTGTCTCCCTTCTTGTATATTGGGACTACGTTAGCTGTCTTCCAACTTTCTAGTAGGTCTCCTGTTTCCAGTGACCTGTTATACACCATAGAGAGTGGCACACTTAGTGCTTCTGCACCTTCCTTTAGTATCCATGGTGAGATTCTGTCAGGCCCAACAGCGTTTGTTACATCCAGCTCCAACAGACACCTTTTGACCTCATCACTGGTGAGGTAAAATTCCTCCAAGGTTGCTTGGTTTGCCTCCTCTTCATTTAGTGCAGGGGCTTCTCCTTGTTCTATTGTGACGACCTCCTGGAATCTCTTGTTGAGTTCTTCACACACCTCCTTGTCATTCTGTGTGTGTGTGTGTGTGTGTGTGTGTGTGTGTGTGTGTGTGTGTGTGTGTGTGTGTGTGTGTGAGTACTTACCTAGTTGTACTCACCTAGTTGATTTTGTGGGGGTTGAGCTCTGGCTCTTTGGTCCCACCTCTCAACCGTCAATCAACAGGTGTACAGATTCCTGAGCCTATCGGGCTTTATCATATCTACATTTGAAACTGTGTATGGAGTCAGCCTCCACCACATTGCTTCCTAATGCATTCCATTTGTCAACCACTCTGACACTAAAAAAGTTCTTTCTAATATCTCTGTGGCTCATTTGGGCACTCAGTTTCCACCTGTGTCCCCTTGTGTTAAATAGACTGGCTTTATGTACTCTATCAATTCCCTTCAGAATCTTGAATGTGGTGATCATGTCCCCCCTAATTCTTCTGTCTTCCAGCGAAGTGAGGTTTAATTCCCGTAGTCTCTCCTCGTAGCTCATACCTCTCAGCTCGGGTACTAGTCTGGTGGCAAACCTTTGAACCTTTTCCAGTTTAGTCTTATGCTTGACTAGATATGGACTCCATGCTGGAGCCGCATACTCCAGGAATGGTCTGATATATGTGGTATATAATGTTCTGATAGATTCCTTACACAAGTTTCTAAAGGCCGTTCATATGTTAGCCAACCTGGCATATGCTGCTGATGTTATCCTCTTGAGATGAGCTTCAGGGGACAGGTCTGGCGTGATATCAACCCCCAGGTCTTTCTCTCTTTCTGACTCTTGAAGTATCTCATCTCCCAAATGATACCTTGTATCTGGTCTCCTGCTTCCTACCCCTATCTTCATTACATTACATTTGCTTGGGTTAAACTCTAACAGTCATTTGTTCGACCGTTCCTGCAGCTTGTCCAGGTCTTCTTGAAGCCTCAAGCTGTCCTCCTCTGTCTTAATCCTTCTCATAATTTTGGCGTCGTCAGCAAACATTGAGAGTAATGAGTCTATACCCTCTGGGAGACCATTTATGTACATCAGAAACAGTATAGGTCCAAGCACAAAACCCTGTGGGACTCCACTGGTGACTTCACGCCATTCTGAGGTCTCTCCCCTCACTGTAACTTTCTGCTTCCTATTGCTTAGGTACTCCCTTATCCACCGGAGCGCCCTACCAGTTACTCCTGCCTGTTTCTCTAGCTTATGCATCAACCTTTTATGGGGTACTGTGTCAAAGGCTTTCCGACAGTCCAAAAAAATGCAGTCCGCCCTTCCTTCTCATTCTTGCTTAATCTTTGTCACCTGATTGTAGAATTCTATCAAGCCTGTAAGGCAAGATTTACCCTCCCTGAATCCATGTTGATGGGTTGTCACGAAGTCTCTTCTCTCCAGATGTGTTACTAGGATTTTTCTCACAATCTTCTCCATCACCTTGCATGGTATACAAGTTAAGGATACTGGCCTGTAGTTCAGTGCCTCTTGTCTGTCACCCTTTTTGTATATTGGTACTACATTAGCAGTCTTCCATATTTCTGGTAGGTCTTCCGTTTCCAGTGACCTACTATACACTATGGAGAGTGGCAAGCAAAGTGCTCCTGCACACTCTTTAAATACTCATGGAGAGATTCCATCCGGCCCAACAGCTTTTCTCACATCCAACTCCAATAGGTGCTTCTTGACCTCAGCTCTTGTAATTTCGAACCTTTCCAAGGTCTCCTGGTTTGCTGCCACCTGGTACTCACCTAGTTGTACTCACCTAGTTGCGTTTGCAGGGGTTGAGCTCTGGCTCTTTGGTCCCGCCTCTCAACCGTCAATCAACAGGTGTACAGATTCCTGAGCCTATTGGGCCCTATCATATCTACACTTGAAACTGTGTATGGAGTCATCCTCCACCACATCACTTACTAATGCATTCCATTTGTCAACCACTCTGACACTAAAAAAGTTCTTTCTAATACCTCTGTGGCTCATTTGGGCACTCAGTTTCCACCTGTGTCCCCTTGTGCGTGTTCCCGTTGTGTTAAATAGACTGTCTTTATCTACCCTGTCAATTCCCATCAGAATCTTGAATGTGGTGATCATGTCCCCCCTAACTTCTGTCTTCCAGCGAAGTGAGGTTTAATTCCCGTAGTCTCTCCTTGTAGCTCATACCTCTCAGCTCGGGTACTAGTCTGGTGGTAAACCTTTGAACCTTTTCCAGTTTAGTCTTATCCTTGACTAGTAGATATGGACTCCATGCTGGGGCTGCATACTCCAGGATTGGCCTGACATATGTGGTATACAAAGTTCTGAATGATTCTTTACACAAGTTTCTGAATGCCGTTCGTATGTTGGCCAGCCTGGCATATGCCGCTGATGTTATCCGCTTGATATGTGCTGCAGAGGACAGGTCTGGCGTGATATCAACCCCCAAGTCTTTTTCCTTCTCTGACTCCTGAAGAATTTCCTCTACCAGATGATACCTTGTATCTGGCCTCCTGATCCCTACACCTATCTTCATTACATTACATTTGGTTGGGTTAAACTCTAACAACCATTTGTTCAACCATTCCTTCAGCTTGTCTAGGTCTTTTTGAAGCCTCAAACAGTCCTCTTCTGTTTTAATCCTTCTCATAATTTTAGCATCGCCACCTTACCAGCTACACCTGCCTGTCTCTCCAACTTATGTACCACCCTCTTATGCGGTACTGTTTTAAAGGCTTTCCGACAATCCAAGAAAATGCAGTCCGCCCAGCCCTCTTTTTCTTGTTTAATCTTTGTCACCTGATCGTAGAATTCTATCAAGCCTGTAAGGCAAGATTTACCCTTCCTGAACCCATGTTGGTGATTTGTCACGAAGTCCCTCCTCTCCAGATGTGTTACCAGTTTTTTTCTCACGATCTTCTCCATCACCTTGCATGGTATACAAATCAAGGACACTGGCCTGTAGTTCAGTACCTCTTGCCTGTCCCCCTTTTAGTATATTGGGACCACATTCGCCATCTTCCATTTTTCTGGTAGGTCTCCCGTCTCCATTGACTTAATTTACACTATGGAGAGTGGCAAGCAAAGTGCCTCTGCACACTCTTTCAGTATCCATGGTGAGATCCCATCTGGACCAACAGCCTTTCTCCCTTTCTCCTAGCACAGTGACCTCACCTTGTTCTATTGTGAAGACCTCCTGGTACCTCTTGTTGAGTTCTTCACACACCTCTCTGTCATTTTCTGTATACCTGTCCTCGCCTGTTCGAAGTTTCAATACCTGTTCTTTCACTGTTGTTTTCCTTCTGATGTGACTGTGGAGTAGCTTTAGTTCGGTCTTGGCTTTGTTTGCTATATCATTCTCAAAACTTTTCTCTGCTTCTCTTCTCACCCTGACGTACTCATTCCTGGTTCTCTGGTATCTCTCTCTGCTTTCTGGTGTTCTGTTATTCCGGAAGTTCCTCCAGGCCCTTTTGTTCAGTTTCTTCGCTTCCATACATGCCCTATTATACCATGGATTCTTCTGTTGCTTCTCGGATTTTTCCCTTTGGGCCGGGATGAACCTGTTTACTGCCTCCTGACACTTTTGGGTAACATAGTCCATCATATCCTGTACAGACTGTACAGGTCCCGCCTCTCAACTGTCAATCAACTGGTGTACAGATTCCTGAGCCTACTGGGCTCTATCATATCTACATTTGAAACTGTGTATGGACTCAGTCTCCACCACATCCCTGCCTAATGCATTCCATCCGTTAACTACTCTGACACTGAAAAAGTTCCTTCTAACGTCTCTGTGGCCCATGTGGGTACTCAGTTTCCACCTGTGTCCCCTTGTTCGCGTCCCACCAGTTTTGAATAGTTCATCCTTGTTTACCCGGTCGATTCCTCTGAGGATTTTGTAGGTTGTGATCATGTCCCCCCTTGCTCTTCTGTCTTCCAGTGTCGTAAGGTGCATTTCCCACAGCCTTTCCTCGTAATTCATGTCTCTTAGTTCTGGGACTAGTCTAGTGGCATACCTTTGGACTTTTTCCAGCTTCGTCTTGTGCTTGACAAGGTTCGGGCTCAATGCTGGGGCCGCATACTCCAGGATTGGTCTTACATATGTGGTGTACAAGATTCTGAATGATTCCTTACACAGGTTCCTGAACGCTGTTCTGATGTTAGCCAGCCTCGCATATGCTGCAGACGTTATTCTTTTTATGTGGGCTTCAGGAGACAGGTTTGGTGTGATATCAACGCCTAGATCTTTCTCTCTGTTCGTTTCATTAAGTACTTCATCTCCTATTCTGTATCCTGTGTCTGGCCTCCTATTTCCACTGCCTAGTTTCATTACTTTGCATTTACTCGGGTTGAACTTCAACAGCCATTTGTTGGACCATTGTGTGTGTGTGTGTGTGTGTTTGCATTCTGGTCATGAATTTGTGCACACTTTTGAATGGGAGTACTCACCTATTTGTTCTCGCCTAGTTGGGCTTGCGGGGGTCTGGCTCTTTGGTCTGGCTTTTTAGAATGTCAGACAGAACACAAAGAGTAACAGTCAATCAAATAAAATCGAGTCCAAGGGCAGTTAAAAGTTCTGTACCACAAGGTACAGTCCTTGCACCACTGCTTTTCCTTATTCTCATATCAGATATAGATAAAAATACAAGTCACAGCTTCTTGTCATCCTTTGCAGATGACACAAAAATCAGCATGAAAATTACCTCTGCTGAAGACATTGAAAAACTACAAGCAGATTTTTAATAAAGTTTACGAATGGGCATAGAAAATACAATGATATTTAACAGTGATAAATTTCCGGTACTCAGGTACAGTAAAAATGAGGACCTTAAACATAATACAGGGAACAAAACACAATCAAATCTGCCCATAGTAAGAAAACAGTATTTTAAGGATTTGAAAATAATAATGTCCGACGACCTAACGTTTATGGAGTATAACCAAGCAAATATTGCATCAGCCAGATAAATTATAGGATGGATTACAAGAACTTTCAAATCCAGGGATCCCATCACAATGGTTGTACTATTCAAATCACTTGTGTTGTTCTGTCTTGAGTCCTGCTCAGAACTCACTTCCCCCTTCAGAGCAGGAGAGATTGTTGAAATGACGGGAATACAGAGAACATATACGGCACGCATGGGGGCGATAAAGCACCTAAATTATCGGGATCTTTTCAAAGCTCTCCAAATGTACTCACTAGAAAGGAGAAGAGAGAGAGAGATATCAAATAATATACAAGTGGAAAGTGCTGGAGGGCCAAGTACCAAATCTACACAGTAAAATACCAACGTACTGGAGTGAACGATATGGAAGAAAAGAAAAAATTGAACCAATGAGGAGCAGGTGCCATAGGCACAGTCAGAGAACACTGTATAAACATCAGAGGTCCATAGTTATTCAACATCCTCCCAGCGAGTATAAGAAATATTGTGGCAACGACCGTTGACATCTTCAACAGAAAACTAGATAGTTTTCTTCAAGGAGTGCCGGACCAACCGGGCTGTGGTGGGTATGACGCCTGCGGGCCGCTCCAAGCAACAGCCTGCTGGACCAAGCGCTCACAAGTCAAGCCAGGCCACGGGCCGGGCTTGGGAAGTAGAAGAACTCACAGAACCCCATCAACCAGGTAATAGAGTACACTCACATGAATGTTTGTACACACACACCTGTACACAAATGTACACAACTTTGTGTACATTTGCTAATATACACAACTCTGAACGTACACATGGCAGGTTGATGTATTCACCTAGTTGTGCTTGTGGGGGTTGAGCTCTGGCTCTTTGGTCCCGCCTCTCAACTGTCAATCAACAGGTGTACAGGTTCCTGAGCCTATTGGGCTCTATCATATCTACACTTGAAACTGTGTATGGAGTCAACCTCCACCACATCACTTCCTAATGCATTCCATTTGTCAACCACTCTGACACTAAAAAAGTTCTTTCTAATATTTCTGTGGCTCATTTGGGCACTCAGTTTCCACCTGTGTCCCCTAGTGCGTGTGCCCCTTATGTTAAACAGCCTGTCTTTATAAACCCTGTCAATTCCCTTGAGGATCTTGAATGTGGTGATCATGTCCCCCCTAACTCTTCTGTCTTCCAACGAAGTGAGGTTTAATTCCCGTAGTCTCTCCTCGTAGCTCATACCTCTCAGCTCGGGTACTAGTCTGGTGGCAAACCTTTGAACCTTTTCCATTTTAGTCTTATGCTTGACTAGATATGGACTCCATGCTGGTGCCGCATACTCCAGGATTGGTCTGACATATGTGGTATATAATGTTCTGAAAGATTCCTTACACAAGTTTCTAAAGGCCGTTCTTATGTTAGCCAACCTGGCATATGCTGCTGCTGTTATCCTCTTGATATGAGCTTCAGGGGACAGGTCTGGCGTGATATCAACCCCCAGGTCTTTCTCTCTCTCGGACTCTTGAAGTATTTCATCTCCCAAGTGATACCTTGTATCTGGTCTCCTGCTTCCTACCCCTATCTTCATTACATTACATTTGCTTGGATTAAACTCTAACAGCCATTTGTTCGACCATTCCTGCAGCTTGTCCAGGTCTTCTTGAAGCCTCAAGCTGTCCTCCTCTGTCTTAATCCTTCTCATAATTTTGGCGTCGTCAGCAAACATTGAGAGGAATGAGTCTATACCCTCTGGGAGATCATTTACGTATATCAGAAACAGGATAGGTCCAAGTACAGAGCCCTGTGGGACTCCACTGGTGACTTCACGCCAGTCTGAGGTCTCACCCCTCACTGTAACTCTCTGCTTCCTATTGTTTAGGTACTCCCTTATCCACTGGAGCGCCCTACCAGTTACTCCTGCCTGTTTCTCTAGCTTATGCATCACCCTTTTATGGGGTACTGTGTCAAAGGCTTTCCGACAGTCCAAAAAAATGCAGTCCGCCCACCCTTCTCTTTCTTGTTTAATCTTTGTCACCTGATCGTAGAATTCTATCAATCCTGTAAGGCAAGATTTACCCTCCCTGAACCCATGTTGATGGGTTGTCACGAAGTCTCTTCTCTCCAGATGTGTTACTAGTTTTTTTCTCACAATCTTCTCCGTCACCTTGCATGGTATACAAGTTAAGGACACTGGCCTGTAGTTCAGTGCCTCTTGTCTGTCACCCTTTTTGTATATTGGTACTACATTAGCAGTCTTCCATATTTCTGGTAGGTCTTCCGTTTCCAGTGACCTACTATACACTATGGAGAGTGGCAAGCAAAGTGCTCCTGCACACTCTTTCAATACCCATGGCGAGATTCCATCCGGCCCAACAGCTTTTCTCACATCCAGCTCCAATAGGTGCTTCTTGACCTCATCTCTTGTAATTTCGAACCTATCCAAGGTCACCTGGTTTGCTGCCACCTCTTCTTGCGCCGCGACATCTCCCTGTTCTATTGTAAAGACCTCCTGGAACCGTTTGTTGAGTTCTTCACACACCTCTTTGTCATTCTCTGTGTACCTGTCCTCGCCCACCCTAAGTTTCATCACCTGTTCCTTCACTGTTGTCTTCCTCCTGATGTGACTGTGTAGTAGCTTTGGTTCGGTCTTGGCTTTATTAGCTATATCATTTTCATACCTTTTCTCAGCTGCTCTTCTCACACTGACATACTCGTTCCTGGTTCTCTGGTATCTCTCTCTACTTTCTGGTGTTCTGCTATTACGGAAGTTCCTCCATGCCCTTTTGTTCTGCTCCTTTGCTTTCATACATTCCTTATTAAACCACGGATTCTTCCTTTGCTTCTCTGTTTTTTCCTGTCGGGCTGGGACAAACCTGCTTACAGCCTCCTGACATTATTGGGTGACATAGTCCATCATGTCTTGTACGGACTTGGTTCCGAGTTCTGTGTCCCAATGTATATCCCATAGGAATTTATTAATTTCCTCATAGTTTCCCTTTCGGTACGCCAGCCCTTTGGTTCCCAGTTCTTTTTTGGGGGTGATAATTCCCAGCTCAACCAGGTACTCAAAGCTCAATACACTATGATCACTTATTCCCAAGGGAGCTTCCAACTTAACTTCCCTTATATCCGACTCATTTAGGGTAAATATCAGATCAAGCAAGGCTGGTTCATCCCCTCCTCTCAGATGTGTACACCTCTTGACCGCTGTGAAGACGCCCAGATCAAAATGCACATGTCTGTATCAACATGTACACACCAGGATCAATGTACACATCTCTGTATCAACATGTACACACCAGGATCAATGTACACATCTCTGTATCAACATGTACACACCAGGATCAATGTACACATCTCTGTATCAACATATACACACTAGGATCAATGTACACATCTCTGTATCAACATGTACACATCTCTGTATCAACATGTACACACCGGGGATCAATGTACACATCTTTGTATCAACATGTACACACCAGGGTCAATGTACACATCTTTGTATCAACATGTACACACCAGGATCAATGTACACATCTTTGTATCAACATGTACACACCAGGGTCAATGTACACATCTTTGTATCAACATGTACACACCAGGATCAATGTACACATCTTTGTATCAACATGTACACACCAGGATTAATTTACACATCTCTATATCAATGACATGTACTTGCCATGATCAATGTGTTCATCTCTAATTGATCCTGTACAAGATGCGATGATTGAGCACATTTATGGATGTTACGGCCCTGCTGGGTCGCAACCGGGTTCTTCTCTGATGTTATTAGAGTTTGGGTATCCGGCCCCAAGTTAGTAGTGGTTTTCAAGGGGTGTGGTCCGTAATGCAAGTTAAATTAAAGGGGAAGGGATACAAATGCTCTGATTTATATATATAATCACCACCGACATAAATAAATATATAAACAGTCACACGGGGGTTATAAATACACTAATGTACAATGACTTGTCTTCCTCCAAAGACTCAGGATGCTCCACGGTGCTCACGATGAGTAGCCCTGGTTCTCTTCTTCGGCCCACGATGAATCCTCTTTGATTCTCTCGGCGAATCTACCCTGGCCACAGGCCAGCCAAATCACAGTCCCACTGGGTGCTCCGTCATGGAGGCCTTCAACCACAATCCAGCCCGTAGCTGGCAGGTTCCGATCAGCTCCGCTGTGTAGGCCACTCCACGGCCGATACTAGGGTTGCGAGCCCTAGGCAGCAGCCTCATGTGATCCCGCTGATCACCCTCCTCTCTAAGCACCACAGTGGCTAGTCTCTTCCACCAGCCAGCCCCGGATAAGGCGATTCCTGATACTCCCACATCACAGGCAGGCTAACACTTTTAGCAGTGTTCGTCCGGGGGTGACTCACAGCTTCTTCAGCAAACTCGTGGAGAGACCTTGGCTGCCTTGGGTAGACTTCTCCATCGTCCAATACAGCAGTCCCAGGTCGATTCTGTAATCAGACACATCATTAGTACTGGGACTAGGGAACACTTACAGGCTTAGACACAAACGTCCACCTATCCACTCCATAGATGGCGTTGCTGTCTAAGCGCCACCTCACCAGAGGTCAGCAGCGGCTATGTTACGAGCTGATTAAGACGGGAATCCAGCCCCTGTGGCCGGTATATCCCGTCCTCACTAGATGGCGTCGTCCATTTGGAGGGGGTTTCGGGAGCTGACTCACAGATGGCGTTGTCGTCACTGCTTCGTGCTACGACGCTGGATTCGGGCCCGTAACTATGGATCACTGTACACAGGTTAGAGTACACATCCCTCCCCCCCCCCCCCCCCCCACGCTACCGGCGGTCACTACAGGCAGCCATTCTGTTAGCAATATTATTTAGCACGCCCATAACTCGACGGGCGCGCGCATTCCTCACTTTACCGTCTGCCTTCCGCTTCTGTTGCTGCTGCTGTTGCTTTTCACGTTGTTGTTACCTGTGTTGCTATTGCTGTTGTTGATGTTGTTAATGTTGTTGTTTGTCTTGCTGCTGTCTTAGTGCTGCATTTAAATATGTTACTGCTACTCTTGTTGCAGCTGCTGGTACTATTGTTGCTGCTGCTATTACTACTGCTACTATTGTTGCTGCTACTGTCGATAGAGCAACTGCTATTGCTGTTACTGCTGCTGGTAGAGGTGGTGGTGATCCAGGAGGCTGGTCCCCCTAGCCAGTATTTACCACTTGTCCAGCTCCGAGTGCCGGCTCCTCCCGGAGGTCATATAATCTATATTAATACGTAATTTTCCTCTTATTTTGCTCGCCAGTTTGGAGCCTTCACTCACACCGTGTTTACGTGAGTTAGTCTGAGCGGGCAGGCCAGAGTCGTGCAGCTGTGGTCGTCCTCTGAGGTGTATCTGTGGGAGGAAAGCTCAGCTTCCCGGAGGAAAGCACATTGAGCCTCACACTCAAAATTGCATCAAACTGCCCAAAATATCGCTCGAGCAGCTCCTCGAGGAATTCAAGGGGCGTACCGTGCACGCTGACAAAAGTTAGGGACCAACTTCGGTCCTAGATAACCACCGTACTAGCAGCGTCTGGCAGGGGTAAGGACCGCCCCACGTAACGTCGTAAAACATTCTGTAATCTTCCTCCTCCGCAAACTTCACAATAGCCTGATGCGAAGATACCAATACCACACTATAGATCGCAGCTACGGAGACACGCAGCAGATCACACAACTAATTCCGTGGCAGGATAATCGGCCCGTCCAGTAAATTCCCACCGAACGAGCCTGCAAAACGGGGTAGGAGAGGCCCTCCCCCCTATCATGCAGGCCACATCAACAAATGACGAGTCTGATGGGGTGATCTGTTGGGAACCAAGAAATCCTCCCCCCCCCCCCCAAAGAGTGGGAAAGGCCCGTAGGTAGCTAAATTAGTGGAAGAGTTGGAAAGCATTTTCTTTCAACCCCAATCATCTAAGCTCAAGCCTGGGCTCAGGCAGGGATCGGGGAGTAGAACTCCAAGAGCCCCATGAAGCAGGTATCAAGCAGGCATGCCAACAATAAGAGAAGAAGCGGAGGGAATATAACAACCAATGGTTTTAAAGACTGTCATAGAAGCAAAAACGAAAAGTAGGAATGAGTGGAAGAAATACAGAGGTCAGAGAATAGTGAAAAATCTGGATAAATGAAACAGGGATAAGAATGAATACAAAAATACACAAATACGGCTGGAAAGAAACTATGAAAGTCTAAAGTCGAAAGAAACTATGAAACATCGCCACAGTCCACGTGGTGTAGTGGTAACACACTCTCCTGGCGTTTCTCGAGCGCTTTGGCCTGGGTTCCTATCCTAGCCAGGGAGGATTTACTGGGCGCCAATCCTTAACTGTAGCCTCTGTTCACCCAGCACAACTCGGGTACCTGGTTGTTAAACGATTTGGCGGGAAAATTTAGATAAAAGACCTACCCGAATCGTTATGCGTGCAAAACACGCATAACGTTTCGTTATGTTATCATATATTGAGATAACAGAAATATCAGGCTGTACAAGAATGTAAGAACTTTTGTATACAAATAAATAATGAAAATGCTATTGCCTCTAAAGATAAGACACAACCAGAATTCCTACACAATCACATGAGAAGGAAAATGACAGTGAACGACCAGGTTACGAAAAAGGAGGTGAATATTCAAGAAACAATAGAGGAATTTACGAGGAACTCAATGCCAGCTTGCAGACGATGAGTCACAATAACGTGTCTGAAGATATGATGACCAAATCACACGTCAGAAAATACAGAGACGACGACGTTTCGGTCAGTCGTGGACCATTATCAAGTCGTGGAACGCCAGCTTCCTTGAAGTGCTCACTGCTGAACCTAAATAGCTGCCAACCACTTGGACTGGACGGTAGAGCGACGGTCTGACTTCTTGCAGGTCGGCGTTCAATCCCCTCTACCGTCCAAACAGTTTTGCACCATTCCTTCCTTTCCTGCCCCATCCCAAGTCTTTATTTGACCCCTTCCCAGTACTATATAATCGTAATGGCTTGGCGCTTTCTCCTGATAGTTTCCTCTCCAGTGCCAGAAGCGGAGGTTACCCAAGATGAGATATTTATCATATATTGAGACAACAGAAAGGATACAACTAGCGTCAGTAGACGAAACTGAAGCTATTGGACCAGACAACGTATCACTATGTATGTTAAAAGGAGAAGTACAGGTCAATTATCGAACCTCTCGCGATCATCTTTAATGAGTCACTTATAAAGGGAGAACTATTTTAATTTTCTAAGAATTACCAAGCTGCTGGAAGAAGACAAATGTAATACAATCCCTCGCAATTATGGATTCGTGCCATAATTGCGAGGGATTGGGTATGATGAGAAACCGAAGGAACTAAACCTGACGACGCTAGAAAAGAGGAGGGGGGGGGATGGGGGACAAAATACTTAAGGGGGATTAATAGAGTGCAAAAAGAGGAAATGTTCACAATGAACACCAATAGTACAAGAGGATATGGATGGAGTCATGGAGATGTTAGAAAGTTTCTTTTAACATAAGAGTAGTGAGAAAGTGGAATGAACGAAAGGAGTAGGATGTGGTTGCAAACATCATTAATAATTTTAAAAGTAGATATGATACGAAAATAGATCGGAAATTACTGCATTAGGCAACAGGCGGTTTGAAAAGCGGGGTCCAAGAGCTAACGCCGGTCATCCAGGCACAAATTGTTCAGTACAAATGGATGAGTATTAATAGATGAGCGAGCAAGCAACACACACAGAGACATTAGAAAGAACTTTTTCAGTGTCAGAGTAGTTAGTAAATAGAATGCATTAGGCAGTGATGTGGTGGAGGCTGACTCCATACACAGTTTCAAGTGTAGATATGATAGAGCCCAGTAGGCCTAGGAACCTGTACACCAGTTGAGTGACGGTTGAGAGGCTGGACCAAAGAGCCAAAGCTCAACCCCTGCAAGTACAATTAGGTGAGTACACACGCACACAAACTTGTCACCAACAGCGTCATACTTATATGCTTGCGGTGTTCAAAATTGAATTACCTTGAACTATTTCCACGAGGCACTTGGGGGATTTTAGGCTTAATTGCCTATTACGCGTATAGTATTGCGAGACTCTAATTATTTGCTATATAACTGAACGCTTGACACCCACCTCGTTTATACACGCATACTATTTTTAATTTAATATTCCTAATTGGACGTTTGCTGCTGGTCTGTACACTATAAGTGTTATTTATAAACCTATTTCAGGCCGGGCTATTTCACACTCGCTCCCGGATAATGGTGGACGATTTTCCCACTCTCAAACTTGTGAGAGATGATGGTTAGGGCCACCTGTTCTAGTGGCCCCGCTAACAAGAGGGGGTTGGGGGGGGGGGGCTTAGATAGCACTATTTATCGAGCGTGCTCATTATATCTTTCCTTTGACTATGCTAATTAGCCTCGTAGTGAGCGCCCCGGACGCTGCCGGCCCATAATTATTCTATTTATAATTGGTTATCTCGTTTGTTCTGATTGTAAACAACGGTAACGTTTTGCGTTCGTTAAGATAAACTGTTGATATCCTTCATAAAATGTGGAATATGTCAGGAAAAAAGAATGTGGTGTGTGGGGGGGTGGGGTAGAGCATGGTTCTGTGTGGGGTGGGATTGTGGGGGAGGGTGGAAGATATTTTGAAGAGGAATATAACAGCATAGACTGTGTTGTGACAGAACAAGATGCCACAATTGTTACCCCCCCCCCTGTCCCATCATCCCCTCCCCTCCTCTCTCTCCTTTCACCTCCGTCTCTACCCCCTTCCATCCTCTCCTCTCTCCCACCTCTCTTCCCTCCACCCCTTACACTGAATTAGCCATTAGCGCGAAACTACTCCCACGAGATAGTCACAAGTTGAAGGGGTGTACAGAGATCGCGAAATGTTCTTTGCTCACGCGAAATTCAGATTTTGCGGGTTGTTTTTTCATGAAATGTCAGTAATTTGTGAGAGGGGCGTTCACGGAAAAGAGAGGGAGAGAATTGTTTTCTTTAGAAGGTCTACCTACCTTAAGTCTACCTTCTGTCTTTAGCCAGGCTTCCTGCTTGGTGATCTGATCATCCAGGCTGTTGGACGCCGCAGTGTGACGTACGAGTCACGGACTGCTCAATCAGACATCCTTTGTGGAGGTATTTTATCAAGCTCTCTTCTGAACAATATGAGACGTTAGGTCGATTAATAAAGCAACAGTTCATAACACGAGGACAACAGCTAATAACGCGAGGTCAACAGTTAATAACACGAGGACAACAGATAATAACGCGAGGTCAACAGTTAATAACACGAGGACAACAGATAATAACGCGAGGACAAACAGCTAGTAACGCGAAGTCAACAGCTAATAACGAAGGTCAACAGCTAATACCGCGAGGTCAACAGATAAAAACACGATGTCAACAAATAATAAAACGAGAACAACAGATAATAACGCGAGGACAACAGCTAATAACGCGAAGTCAACAGCTAATAACGCGAGGTCAACAGCTAATAACACGAGGACAACAGTTAATAACGCGAGGACAACAGCTAATAATGCGAAGACAACAGATAATAACACGAAGACAACAGAAAATAACACGAGGACAACAAATAATACCGCGAGGACAACAGCTAATAACACGAGGACAACAGTTAATAACGCGAGGACAACAGCTAATAATGCGAAGACAACAGATAATAACACGAAGACAACAGAAAATAACACGAGGACAACAAATAATACCGCGAGGACAACAGCTAATAACACGAGGACAACAGTTAATAACGCGAGGACAACAGCTAATAATGCGAAGACAACAGATAATAACACGAAGACAACAGAAAATAACACGAGGACAACAAATAATACCGCGAGGACAACAGCTAATAACACGAGGACAACAGTTAATAACGCGAGGACAACAGCTAATAATGCGAAGACAACAGATAATAACACGAAGACAACAGAAAATAACACGAGGACAACAAATAATAACGCGAGGTCAACAGCTAATAACAAGAGGACAACAGTTAATAACGCAAGGAGAACAGAGACAACAGTTAATAACGCAAGAACAGATAGTAACACGAGGTCAAACGCTAATAACGCGAGGATAACAGATAATACCACGAGGACAACAGATAATAACACGGGGACAACAGATAATAACGCGAGGACAACAGCTAATAACGCGAAGTCAACAGCTAATAACGCGAGGTCAACAGATAATAACACGAGGTCAACATAATAACACGAGTACAACATAATAACGCGAGGTCAACAGCTAATAACACGAGGACAACAGTTAATAACGCAAGGACAACAGATAATAACGCGAGGACAACAGATAATAACACGAGGACAACAGTTAATAACACGAGGACAACATGTAATAACGCGAGGTCAACAGCTAATAACATGAGGACAACAGCTAATAACGCGAGGACAACAGCTAATAACGCGAGGTCAACAGCTAATAACGCGAGGTCAACAGCTAATAACGCGAGGTCAACAGCTAATAACACGAGGTCAACAGATAATAACACGAGGACAACAGATAATAACACGAGGACAACAGATAATAACACGAGGACAACATGTAATAACGCAAGGTCAACAGCTAATAACACGAGGACAACAGTTAATAACGCAAGGACAACAGCTAAAAACGCGAAGACAACAGATAATAACACGAGATCAACAGATAATAACACGAGGTCAACAGATAATAACACGACGTCAACAGAAAATAACACGAGGTCAACAGATAATAACACGAGGACAACAGATAATAACAAGAGGACAACAGCTAATACCGCGAGGTCAACAGCTAATAACGCGAGGTCAACAGTTAATAAAGCGAGGACAACAGATAGTACCACGAAGACAACAGATAATAACACGGGGACAACAGATAATAACGCGAAAACAAACAGCTAATAAAGCGAAGTCAACAGCTAATAACGCGAGGTCAACAGCTAATAACACGAGGACAACAGCTAATACCTCGATGTCAACAGCTAATAACGCGAGGTCAACAGTTAATAACGCGAGTACAACAGATAATAACACGAGGATAACAGATAATGACGCGAGGACAACAGCTAATAACGCGAAGTCAACAGCTAATAACGCGAGGTCAACAGCTAATAATGCGAGGTCAATAGATAATAACGCAAAGTCAAGAGCAAATAACGCGAGGTCTACAGCTAATAACGCGAGGTCAACAGCTAATAACGCAAAGTCAACCGCTAATAACGCGAGGTCAACAGATAATAACGCAAAGTCAAGAGCTAATAACGCGAGGTCTACAGCTAATAACGCAAGGTCAACAGCTAATAACGCGAGGTCAACAGATAATAACGCAAAGTCAACAGCTAGTAACGCGAGGTCAACAGATAATTTATTTATTTATTTATTTATTTATTTATTTATTTATTTATTTATTTATGCATATACAAGAATGTACATAAGGAATGTGAGGATACAAATATGGTAATTACAGTCTTGTAAAGCCACTAGCACGCGCAGCGTTTCGGGCAGGTCCTTAATCTAAGAAAATTTTAAGGAGGTAAATACTTGCAAAATTATAGACAAAAAATGATAACAGATTACATGAAATGAAAAAAAGGATGAGAGAAAATTGTAGGTACAGTATATTAAAGCACATAGGTAGCTAAGATTGATTGCAATGACAGCTTGAATGGTAGTTGACAAAAATTGGTAGTCACAATACAGCATATGGCTAACACATAAAAGAAGACAGCAATGAACACAATGATAAGGTTGTTTGAAATTACATAAAAATTAGGAGATTGGGTAACACTAGGTACAGAGCAAATTTAAAGCTCAGTGTAGGAAACTAAGAAGATGAAGTTAGGTACTTTTTGGTTTTGCTTTTAAATAAGGCAAAAGTTTTACAGTTTTTCAATTCACTAGGGAGTGAGTTCCATAAACTAGGTCCCTTAATTTGCATAGAGTGTTTACACAGATTAAGTTTGACCCTGGGGATATCAAAGAGATATTTATTTCTGTTATTTTTATAATAACACGAGGTCAACAGAAAATAACGCCACACAGCAATGGACCAGAGTCGTTACTATTTAGCTGTTTGTTATAGTGCCACTAGATGGACATAAACGTAACGTAAACTCGATGTTGTAGAAGTTTAGTCTCTTGTTGTTTAATAAATTATTTTTGTTAATAGATAACGGTCTTTGATTTCAACCCTTCAACTATTCTTTTCCACCCATGTTCTGCTTGATATGTTTGTTGCAATGTTTTTTTTAATGAAGGCTGTTCTTGGGAATTCGAATTCCAATTCATAGCACCACATCAGATACAAATATTTCATTGTGAGAACCCGTCGGTTACCTTTTATTGGTTTTAACATCCTGTTTAACTAGGAGGAACCAGCGTCCTATGTGGACAGGTTTTCACCCTAGTGGTGGAAGCCTGACGGTTTGCTCCCGCTTTTCCTTTTTCTATTGGTCTCATGCTTCGAGTAGAAATATCTGCCATGTGCAGTACTTTATACTTGAGGTCCACCTCCTAAGGGAGGTAGGCGTAGAAAATATCTCACAGAAACCTCTTTACAGATTGCTTTGATATTTTGACACAACATTGCATATGAATAGGCGAGTGTTTTCATGCCTACTATATACATGCCTTACCTGTGACAGGAAAAACATGCTTTTTTAAAAAAAAAAAAAAAAAAACAGCACCATCTGTAGGACGTAAGAGCAACACACTCTGTAATCTCCGAAAGTTTTTCACCGATTGCTTTGATATTTTTACACAACGTTCCATTCGAATACAGACGTGTTTTTATATACCTACTATTTAGATGCTAAACCTGTGACAGGTAAAAACATGCATGTTTTGAAAAACACCGCCATCTGTTGCACGTAAGAGCAACACACGATATACAAAATATATTACGATTCTATTTCAATTTTTCCGATTGCATTGATAAATTTAATTTTCATAGATTTTGATTTATTTTTATTTTTATTTAATTATTTTGTTTGACGTTGCATTGGAATTGAGCCGTGTTGTTTACCATACTGTTCATTTTGTGAGTATAGCTTATTTGTCATTTTTATTGTTTTTCATTTCGTTTTTTAACTGTTCTTCTTATTCTTCAGTGCAATTGGTGAAATTACACTGAAGACAGCTCAGTGAAATTGAGCTGTGTCGATTGATCTGCATTTGAATTGAAATATTTCGTTAGTATTTTTTTTTTTTTTTTGCAAGAAGAAAGTAGACAACTCGTTTATTTCACAGCTGCAAATGTGCAACAAGCAGCTATGAATCCACCGGCTACAACGTTAACTGCTTCCATCATGTTATGTCAAGATGACGTGTTTGCGAAAACACTGCTGTATTCGGATGTACCTACGTATTACACATGGAATGCCAGTAGAAAATCATTTGAACGACGTAAACAAGGAGAGCGAGTCGACGGACAACCTGGCATAATCAAACAAACTACGATAGGCAGACTGTACACCGTGCATTCCAATCAAGATGAATGCTTCTTTTTTCGCATGCTGTTGGTAAATGTGCCTGGTCCAACGTCTTTCCAGCCATTGAGATTTGATAACGGCGTAACACATGCCACTTTCCGTAGTGCATGTCAAGCTCGGAATTTATTGGAGAACGACGGACATTGGGATGTACGCATTAATGACGCGTCCAACACGCCACACCCAAATAAAATTTATGCATTGTTTGCAATCATATTGACCACAGGCTCTCCTTCATCTCCAACAGAGTTATGAGAGAAATATAAACTGCACATGGCTGGAGATATTATCCAGCGAATATGAAGGAAAATTCAAATATGAACATGGATTTCACAGCAGAAATCTACTGAAATCAGCAGATTTGTGCTTAGAATTCGCGAACAAAGTTCTAAATCAATTGGAAATGCCATCACCGAATCGATCTGCTGCTGCTTCGTTCGATGTAGAATTGCGTCGTGAACAAAATTACAACATGAGTGATCTGTTGTCATATGTGCAATCAAATATTCGTAAGCTAACGCTGGAACGAAAAGGCATTTACAATCAAATAATTCAAACTGTCAATAACGGATTTGGAGAAATCTTCTTAGATGCGCCAGGAGGAACTGTAAATCCTTCCTAATTAAATTGATTCTGGCAGCATTTCGATCCCAAAATGGCATTACCTTAGCTCTTGCATCGTCCGGAATAGCAGCGACATTGTTACCAGTTGGAAGAACTGCTACTTCGGCTTTGAAATTGGCATTGAACATGCAATTCATTGAAACTCCCACGTGCAACATTTCCAAAGCATCCGTGTTACGGACCCGAGTCCAGCGTCCGAGCACGGAGCAGTGACGACCGCGCCATCTGTGGGTCAGCTCCCGAAACCCCCTCCAAATGGACGGCACCATCTAGTGAGGACAGGATATACCAGCCACGAGGGCTGGTTTCCCGTCCTGATCAGCTCATAACACAGCCGCTGCTGACCTCTGGTGAGGTGACGCTTAGACAGCAACGCCATCTATGGAGTGGATAGGTGGGCGTTAGTGTCTAAGCCTGTAAGTGAGGTGCCCCAGAGTGTAACTAGTACTGATGACGTGGCTGATTACAGAGTCGACCTGGGACTGCTGTAATGGAAGTTGGATCAGTCTACCCAAGGCAGCCGTAGAGTCTCCAAGTATTAGCTGCAGAAGTTGAGTCACCCCCCGGATGAACACTGTTGTGTTAGCCTGCCTGTGACGTGGCAGTTGAGGAATTGTCGTACCCGGGACTGACTCGTGGAGAAGAATAGCCACTGGGGTGTTGTGGTGAGGAGACGAGACGTCACAAGAGGCTCCTGCCTAGGGCTCGCAACCCTAGTATCGGTCGTGGAGTGGCCTAACCAGCGGAACTGATTGGAACCTGCCAGCTACAGGCTGGATTTGTGGTTGATGGCCTCCACGACGGTGCCCCCAGTGGAGCTCTGATTTGGCTGGCCTGTGGCCAGGGTAGACTCGAGAGAATCGAAGGATTCATCGTGAGGCCACAAGAGGATCAAGGGCTAACCATCGGTGAGCACCGTGGAACACTCCGCGTCTTCAGAGGAAGACCATATTGTACATAATAGTGTTTATACCTCCCCCGTGTGATAAAATATATATTATTTATGGTGACGGTGATAATTATATATTTAAGTTTTTGCCTTTGTCTCCCTTCCCCTTTAATTTACTTGCGTTACGGAACACACCCCTTGAAAGCCACTACTAATTTGGGGCCGGATACCCAAACTCTATTGACATCAGAGAAAGAACCCAGTTGCGACCCAAAAGGGCCGTAACAATCCAGCATGGGAAAAGTATTGCAGAAATGTAAACTTATCATTTGGGATGAATGCACAATGACCCACAAAAAATCGCTCGAGGCTCTTGATCGATCAATGCAAGATTTGCGTGGAAACATCAGACTACTTGGGAATGCATTAATATTGCTTGCAGGAGATTTCAGGCAAACATTACCTGTAATTCCTCGATACAAGTCCGTCGACACGGTTGAGAAACCAGATGAAGTGGTTAGTTATCCAACAGAATTTTTTAAATCACTCAATCTGCTAGGGATACCATCACACGTACGGCAATTGAAAATTTGCCTGCCAATTATCATGTTGCGAAATATCAATCAGCTAAAGCTTTGCAACGCCACACGCCTTGCAGTAAAAAAAATAATCAGCAACGTCGTAGAAGCAACAATCTTGACAAGACCTTTCAAAGGTGAAGATGTCCTCATTCCTTGCATTTCTATGATTCCAACAGATATGCCATTTTATTTTAAGATATTGTAATTTCCGATTCGATTGGGGTTTACAATCACCATCAACAAAGCTCAGGGCCAATCTTTAAAATTGTGCGGTTTATATCTAGACATCGAATGCTTCTCACATGGACGATTATATGTTGCATGTTCTAGAATCAGCAAACCAGACAATCTCGATATCTCCACAGACAATGGAACAACAAAATATATTGTATACCCACAAGCAAGGTGAAATTAAACATATTTGAAACGTGTGCTCTTTCTTACTTTTCCGTTTAACTAGACTGAGCCACAGCAAGGCATGGCGGGTACATCTAGTGTATAATAAATGAAGTGTAGTTTACTGTAAATTTTAGAGCCGATTACACTAACAAACTTTGGGGGGTTAATTTATAATGTGAAGTTACTGCACTTCAGTTAATAAAACATTGCGATGTTAATGCACATCAATTCATAAATCATATATATATATATATAATATATATATATATATATATATATATATATATATATATATATATATAATGTATGTATATATATATATATATATATATATATATATATATATATATATATATATATATATATATATATATTATATATATATATATATATATATATATATATATAATATATATATATATATATATATATATATATATATATATATATTATATATATATATATATATATATATATATATATATATAATATATATATATATATATATATATATATATATATATATATATATATATATATTATATATATATATATATATATATATATATATAACTGAAAACTCACACCCCAGAAGTGACTCGAACCCATACTCCCACAACTGGTATGTACAGGGACGCCTTAATCCGCTTGACCATCACGACCGGACAATAAGGAAGTGATAGCCGAGGCTATATGAACCACTTCCCCGCCGGCACTCGGATGGTAATCTTGGGCATAGCATTTTATCAAATCACCTCATTCTTTGGGGCACACGTGAGGAACACAAATGCAAACAAGCCTGAATGGTCCCCAGGACTATATACAACTGAAAACTCACACCCCAGAAGTGACTCGAACCCATACTCCCACAACTGGTATGTACAGGGACGCCTTAATCCGCTTGACCATCACGACCGGACAATAAGGAAGTGATAGCCGAGGCTATATGAACCACTTCCCCGCCGGCACTCGGATGGTAATCTTGGGCATAGCATTTTATCAAATCACCTCATTCTTTGGGGCACACGTGAGGAACACAAATGCAAACAAGCCTGAATGGTCCCCAGGACTATATACAACTGAAAACTCACACCCCAGAAGTGACTCGAACCCATACTCCCACAACTGGTATGTACAGGGACGCCTTAATCCGCTTGACCATCACGACCGGACAATAAGGAAGTGATAGCCGAGGCTATATGAACCACTTCCCCGCCGGCACTCGGATGGTAATCTTGGGCATAGCATTTTATCAAATCACCTCATTCTTTGGGGCACACGTGAGGAACACAAATGCAAACAAGCCTGAATGGTCCCCAGGACTATATACAACTGAAAACTCACACCCCAGAAGTGACTCGAACCCATACTCCCACAACTGGTATGTACAGGGACGCCTTAATCCGCTTGACCATCACGACCGGACAATAAGGAAGTGATAGCCGAGGCTATATGAACCACTTCCCCGCCGGCACTCGGATGGTAATCTTGGGCATAGCATTTTATCAAATCACCTCATTCTTTGGGGCACACGTGAGGAACACAAATGCAAACAAGCCTGAATGGTCCCCAGGACTATATACAACTGAAAACTCACACCCCAGAAGTGACTCGAACCCATACTCCCACAACTGGTATGTACAGGGACGCCTTAATCCGCTTGACCATCACGACCGGACAATAAGGAAGTGATAGCCGAGGCTATATGAACCACTTCCCCGCCGGCACTCGGATGGTAATCTTGGGCATAGCATTTTATCAAATCACCTCATTCTTTGGGGCACACGTGAGGAACACAAATGCAAACAAGCCTGAATGGTCCCCAGGACTATATACAACTGAAAACTCACACCCCAGAAGTGACTCGAACCCATACTCCCACAACTGGTATGTACAGGGACGCCTTAATCCAGGCTTGTTTGACCATTTGTCAAACCCGGGGACCATTCAGGCTTGTTTGCATTTGTGTTCCTCACGTGTGCCCCAAAGAATGAGGTGATTTGATAAAATGCTATGCCCAAGATTACCATCCGAGTGCCGGCGGGGAAGTGGTTCATATAGCCTCGGCTATCACTTCCTTATTGTCCGGTCGTGATGGTCAAGCGGATTAA
>NC_091210.1:5201701-5206701 GCF_040958095.1 Procambarus clarkii | reverse complement strand
GGTCCTGAAAGATATTGTTAATAGAAACGTTATCCCTACAGACAAAAATCAGAGGATACAACTGACGATTTACTATAAAACCAGAAAAACGGCCAGCCTACTCATGAGAAACTCTCCAGACACAAAACAGAACGCTTTAAAAGAGACTAACGTCGTCTATGCCTTCAAATGCCCACTTGGGGACTGTAAGCTCCAAAAAACCCAGTATATAGGCAAGACAACAACATCTCTTTCTAGGCGTTTAACGATGCATAAGCAACAGGGCTCCATTAAGGAACATATAATCTCTTCCCATAACCAAACCATCGCCAGAGAAATCCTAGTAAACAACACAGAAATCATCGATAGATACAGCGATAGCAGGCGGCTTGACGTTTGCGAGGCACTACACATCAAGAAGTCAACACCAGCAATCAACAGCCAATTATTGCACAACTATATTCTACCCACCTCAAGACTCCGCTCCAATATAGAAGCATCAAGAAATATGGACCAATAGGCTTTCTACAAACACTTCTATTCAATACCCATTGTTTCTGTTCTGTCTTGTGTTGATACTTTTAATACCCTATTAATATCCCCTCCTGTTCTGTCTTGTGTTAATGCCACATCACCCTTCCCACCTCACTCAAATGTAGATATAATATCAGAGAGACGTAAGTTCTAATCAGTTGTGTATTTGTGAAGTCTTTGAAAATGTAATAAGTTTTACGAAACGCGCCCGTGTCGCGTCAGACTAGAAATAAAAATGAACTTTGGAGAAGTGATTTTTGATTTACCTCCAACAGTGAAGCGTAATGTACGAAAGATTGAGAAAATTCGTGTTAGAATTATTAATCTTACTTTTTCGGTCATATTTAATAATATATATATATATATATATATATATATATATATACATATATATATATATATATATGTATATATACATATATATATACATATATATATATATTTATATATATATACATATATATATATATATATATATATATATATATATATATATATATATATATATATATATATATATACATATATATACATATATATATATATATATATATATATATATATATATATATATATATATATATATATATACATATATATATATATACATATATATATACATATATATATATATATATATATATATATATATATATATATATATACATATATATATACATATATATATATATATATATATACATATATATATATATATACATACATATATATATATATATATATATATATATATATATATATATATATATATATATATATATACATATATATATATACATATATATATATATACATATATATATATATACATATATATATATATATACATATATATATATATATATATATATATATATATATATATATATATATATATATATACATATATATATATATATGTCGTACCTAGTAGCCAGAACGCACTTCTCAGCCTACTATGCAAGGCCCAATTTGCCTAATAAGCCAAATCTTCATGAATTAATTGTTTTTCGACTACCTAACCTACCTAACCTAACCTAACCTAACTTTTTGAGCTACCTAACCTAACCTAACCTATAAAGATAGGTTAGGTTAGGTTAGGTAGGGTTGGTTAAGTTCGGTCATATATCTACGTTAATTTTAACTCCAATAAAAAAAATTGACCACATACATAATAAAGTGGGTAGCTTTATCATTTCATAAGAAAAATATAAGAAAAAATACATTAATTCAGGAAAACTTGGCTTATTAGGCAAATCGGGCCTTGCATAGTAGGCCGAGAATTGCATTCTGGCTACTAGGTACGACATATATATACATATATATATATATATATATATATATATATATATATATATATATATATATATATATATATATATATGACAATGTCAGACCACGGAGGAAAAATGAAACAGGAAATTTCCTTAAGTACTTTCGTATATTAAATACATCTTCAGAAGGTCCTTCTGAAGATGACCTTCTGAAGATGTATTTAATATACGAAAGTACTTAAGGAAATTTCCTGTTTCATTTTTCCTCCGTGGTCTGACATTGTCACATTCTTAATCACGTGTTTATTTTCGTGATATACACACATATATATATATATATATACATATATATATATATATATGAGAGAGAGTACCTCCTGTACCTCCTGAGAGTACCTGTACCTCCTCGGGGTATCGTGGAGACCGGACGCACCGTGGAGCTCCGGGCTACCTTCATACTTTATCACAAAACAGTGAGGTCAAGCAGGTGGGGCGTTGGTCAGGACATATGTGAACATCATTACAAGACATCTTCAGCGTTTGAAGTCCCTCCATCGTCCCAGTCAACGGTATTTTACAATTTTCTCCTGTTTGTCAAGCTTGAACTCACCAGCAACAGTGCCAGTGAGGGAGGCCTACCACCTTAACGGCCGGGGCGGGATGGGGAAGGGCGGGGGCGGAGGGAGGCGCGTGAGGGAAAGTGAACCTTAGAGTAAGGCGTCACTAGGAACACCCGCTCACCAGTCAGGCGGAGGAGGCTGGTAGTGGCTGCATTTCAAACTGCCCTCACCACCACACCACCCCACCACCTCCCTCGTGGGCTCAGTGAATGATAGTGAACAATTTCTGTCTGTTTGGTGTATACTTTGCGGCCCCGACATACAAAGTGAATACCATGTATATATAGTGCCATAGTGAAATATACATCTCAAAGTGCCAACTCCGATACTCAGTGCCATACACACCACAAAGTGTCAACCCCAGTTTATAGTGTCATACATATAACAAAGTGCCAACCCCATATTCTCAGTGTCATACATTCCCTGGTGTACATATATGTGAATGTATATTGTGTGTCATGTGTATAGCCCACTCGATACCACGCCTCCCCCCCCAAACCGACCCCATCCCCCCCCCCCCCGCACCTCACTACCTGAGCTGACCCTCGCCCCACCGGCCTCCACACCCAGCCGCGGCCTCCACACCCAGCCGCGGCCTCCACACCCAGCTGATGCCTCCACACCCAGCCGCGGCCTCCACACCCAGCTGATGCCTCCACACCCGGCCGCGGCCTCCACACCCAGCTGATGCCGCCACACCCAGCTGATGCCTCCACACCCAGTTGATGCCTCCACACCCAGTTGCTGGCTCCACACCCAGTTGATGCCTCCACACCCAGTTGCTGGCTCCACACCCAGTTGATGCCTCCACACCCAGTTGCTGGCTCCACACCCAGTTGTTGGCTCCACACCCAGTTGCTTGGCCATGACCCAGTGTGTTTGCCCCCCTCTATAGAATAATGCACAGTTTAACTCGGCCAACCGAGTTGAAATGGAAGGGGTCCCAGCGGTCGGGCAGGACTCCACAAGCCTTGAGGTGCCAACAACTGCTCCTAAAAGAGGTTTTTGCCGAGTATGCAACAAAAACACCGCCATAAACTCCATCGGTGGTGTTATCCGCTTTCACACCTTCAACGAGGAAAGATGCAGTGGTTCCCACCAGCTTCCGAAGGGAAGCAATGGCCAGCTGCCATTAACAGTTAGGGAAGAGACTCCCATTAACCTAATCTCATCTGAGAACCTCACCCAAGCGATCATAGCGACGTCTGCTAGAACATTACCACACATCCCAAAAGCAGCCCGCCCAAATGCAGCAGCCAAACTTTGTAATCTTCTGAAAAGGGTCAATGATGCACCGGAAAACATTCAAGCGTGGCATAATGTCCTTCTGTTTGGCAATGTATGCCTCACCGTCCCTCCAAGGAGGGACAAATCACTTGCTTCCTCGGTCCTGAGGGCGATAAATGAATACCCAAGGGGGGACAACCTAGTTCGCCTGCCTCTCCGAGCAAAACACACCCACCGCAGAAATGGTAACAACAACATACCGGAAACGTACAAAATCAGAGCACAAATCACCAAGAAAATTGAAGAGGGAAATACCGCAAGTGCTATTAGAGTCCTCACCAGTGACGAGAAAATTGCTCCTCGAAACTCAGCCACAGCACGGGCCCTGCAAAGCAAGCACCCACCCAGAGCCCCTCAAGGCGACAACATCGTTCCGCCATCAGCCGACACCATTTCAGACCCATTAACAGTTGGTGAATCTGAGGTCTACAAAGCAGCCCTTTCTTTTCCACCTGGGTCAGCAGGCGGCTTTACAGGGTTAAAACCTCAACATATCAAGCAAATGTTAAATCCTGCGGTTGGTGATGCTGCACAAGATCTTCTTATGGAACTCACAAGGTTCGTCAACATGTGTCTGGCTGGTGAGATACCTGAGGTCATCAGGCCTCTCTTTTTTGGTGCCTCCCTCTGTGCTTTCAAAAAGAAGGACGAAGGAATCAGGCCAATCGCTGTTGGCAACACTCTCCGACGCCTGATTGCCAAGGCTGCTACGAGGGTTGTCAGCCAGCAAGCGGCTGAATTGCTGAAACCAATCCAGCTAGGATTTGGAATCCCCCAAGGCTGTGAAGCGGCTGCCCATGCAGCACGAGCATACATCACAAACATTTCTGATGAAAAGGCCCTGCTTAAACTGGACTTTAAGAATGCCTTCAACATGGTAAGAAGAGATGCAGTACTTTGTGCCGTACATCGCCATTTCCGGCCCCTCTACCCGTTCATACTATCGTGCTACAGTGGCGAGTCAAAACTGCTCTTTGGTGAACATGAAATCAGATCATGTGAAGGTGTTCAGCAAGGTGATCCTCTTGCTCCCCTTCTTTTCTGCTTAGTCTTAAAAGAAATCACCGAAAGCTTGTCCAGCGAGTTCAACATCTGGTTTTTGGATGATGGCACTATAGCTGGCACCGTAGACCACCTCTTGTCAGATATCAGGAAAATAAGGGAGCAAGAAGTAAGCCTGGGTCTCGTCATGAACCCTTCCAAGTGTGAAGTAGTCTCCTCCAACCCAGACATCGTAGCTAGAATAAGGTCTGCCTTGCCTGGAGCCCATGTCATTAGGGCCGAGAACAGCACCCTCCTTGGAGCT
>NC_091210.1:5151701-5196701 GCF_040958095.1 Procambarus clarkii | reverse complement strand
CCCTTGGACTTCTTCTATTTTGACGCCCGGGTGCTTGAGGAGGCATATTCTTGCACCCGTAGAACTGTAGTACCCGACGTCGAGAGCGAGGGGAACCTTTTATTGTCAATCCCCCTTTCGTCACTGAACCTGATCTCGACGGACTGTCGGTTCTTTAGGTGGCGTTTGTGGGGCGTATACTCATGACGCACTCCTAGGAGGCCCTGGCATGATCGGCGATAGCTTCTTGCTGGGTGTCCTGCCTCTAATTGTGGCTCCATGGTGGGTGTGGGGGCACATTCGTGAATGAATATTCCTTTTCGTAGTGATGATAACCCCTGTTTCGATTGTTTCTGCTTTACCTTCTCAGGCTCGTGGGGTGGGCGACCAAGCCCCCAAGTCGGTCTGTATTGGAAGACCGGGCTCTGTAGCCTCCGCTGCATTGGGCCCCGACCTTGCTCCTCCTTTGGCCTCTCTGACTCCTTCCCCTGGCTCCCCTCCCTCCTCTGTGGTTGGGTCGAGCCCCAAGCCCCCGGTGGTGACTACCTCGTCCCCTGGCGCGACTCCTTCTCTAGTTGTAACAACTGCGCCTTTTAACCCCTCTCTCTCTGGGGGTTCTCACCGCCGTCCTCGTCACGGCCGCCCTCGGTCGATTCCTTCCAGTTCTGCTACCTATCAAGCCTTGTTTGGTCCCGCTTCGTGGGCCAAATATTTTGATCTCCTCCCTCTTGATTCTGCGCCTCCTGACAATTTCTCCCTCCATCGACATCTCGTTGATTCCGTGGATGCCTCCATTACTTTCAACCCCACTCGTCTCGGTACACGTGTCGTTGCTGCTCCTTCTCAGGATGCTGCTTCCCGCTTGGCTGCCTTATCCTGCCTTGGCGAGACCCCTGTTCGGGTCTCGAAGAACGCTCAGTTGAATGCCAGTGTTGGCACTATTTTGCCACGATATTCGACATATCATTGCTGCCCAGGGCCATTCTATTCTCCAGGTGGACGCGTTTACTTGTCCCCCTCGTGGTAGTCGCCATCAACCCCTCTGGGTTGTGAAGATTACCTTTCATGGTAGGACCCTTCCACCCTCTGTCATTCTTGCTGGTGCCAGGTGCTCTGTCCAGGAGTACATTCCTTCTCCTCGGCTCTGCAACAAGTGCTGGAGGTTTGGGCATGGTACCCTCCGCTGCTCCGGGACTGTCTCTCTCTGTCCTTTGTGTGGTGGCGAAGGTTACTCTAAGTCAGAGTGCACTTCTCCCCAGGCTCGTTGCCTCAACTGCGGTGAGGCCCATCCTGCCTTCTCCCGTGCGTGTGTCCATTACAAGCTTGAGGCAGCCGTCCTCAACTTGAAGCACCGGGAGCGTTTATCTTTTCCTGAGGCGAGACGCCAGGTTCGCCGGCTCCCGCCTTATGCTAATATCTCTTATGCTCGCGTGTTGCGCTCTTCCTCTCCTCGTCCATCCCGCCTTCCTCAGACTCACAACCGTTTCCGGGCCTTGGACCCTGATGCGCCCACTGCCCCCTCCTCTGTTCCTTTGGGTTCTCTCCCGAAGGATCCTCCTCCTGGTCCTCTGTCTGGGGTTCCCTTTCCTTCTACCCGGTCTGCCGTGTCTCTTGTGTCTTCTTCCTCGTCTCCCTCCGTTCCTCCTTCCCATCCTTCCCCTCCGTCTCTTGACTCTCCCCGCCGTCTGTCGGTGCAGGCTGATGTCCATCGCTCTCCAAACGGCCGTCATGTGTGCTCTCGTTCGGCTTCTCCTGTTGAGACACTAGAATCCGTTGCCCAGTACGTGGTTGCTGGAACACCTGTCTCTTTACGTCAGAAACGTAAACCTGGCTCCTCTCCTTCCTCCTCCCCGGCGGGTAAGAAGGTTTCACTTTCTTCCTCGGCCCCTACTTCTGCCTCCCTCGCTCCTTCCCCTCCCATTTTGGTGGTTGCGCCCCCTGTTTCTGCTATGGAGGTTTCTTTAGCCCCCGCTTCCCTCTCAGTTGCTGCCCTTGCTGAGGTACGCTCCCTTCTTTCTACCCCTCCTCTTCCTGCTGCTGTCCTTGCCTGCTCCTCTCCGTTGTCTCCTCCTCTTCCTCCTCCTCCTCCTCCTCCTTCTCCGGACCCCGCCCGCCCAACTCTGATCTGTTCTCCCGTTTCCTTCCCTCCGTCTTTGTGTTATACTCAAATTCTGTCAGTTGAAATGTAACCAATCACAGGCGAGTAGGCCTCTGACGTCATGCCAGACAGAGGAGCATCAGGCATGCTCCCAGCAGCCTCAGTTATCCTCACAGGCTCAGAGTAGAAGGACCTCGGCTAGGCAGATATATACCTTGCTATCTCAGTCAATAAATATATACAGAAGCGACTACTGTGTCTACCTTCTACCCGAACAAGGCAAACGAATACTGGTAGCAGCAGTGGGACCCAGAAATTTTTTCTGGAAACAAAAGTTCAAGTACCCAGCATTGCCTCGTGTTCCAGCCATAACCGCCGCCACCGCCACCGCCATAAGCCGCCATCCTGCCACCCACGCATCAAATATTGTGCCAGACCGGGGTCCTGCCATCAACCACTACTCCAGGCCAACGTTTCAGAAGTAAGGGTCAATATTTTCCTGTGAGAACGCTCATTCATCAGTGAGGAGGAAGGAAGCTTCCGCGCCAGCCATTTTTTTGAATCTCGCGCCTCCACGTGGGAACCTACACCCACCACCACCACCGCCACCCAAGCTGACAGTATCAAGCTTCGTGAGGGTGCAAGCTACTGCAATCGTCGTCAGCCATCGTCGCAAGTATCAACTGGTTATTCCATCGTCGCAATATTGTCGTCGTCAGAATTTATCTTCGTGCTTCTAGCGTGAACAGTGTGGGGTCCCTGAGTCTCGTGCCACCGCCGCCAGGAGCGCTGCCATCGCACCAGTTTGTAAACAAGCCCTCACATGGTCCTCTTCACACGTCTGGTCACCGTTTTTCGTTTTGGCCACTGTTATATTGCAAATCCTGCAGCCCTGAGTTAAGTAAATATGAGCTAAGATATCGTGTGCTATGATTTAATGAGGTTTAACGTAAATATATCCAAAATATCTTATGAATTAATCTTTCAGTGGCTTGTTAAATATTGGAGCCGGTTTAGTACTCCAGAGGCCCACAGTTCTCTGAGACATTTCAATATTCCCTGCATATGATTCCATTATTCATTAATTGTTACTAGTGTCATTAGTGAATTCAAAGGTGAGAGAAGTAAGAAATAATTGTTTCTAGCAGTTATATACATTCCTGTGTCCAGTTTATGTGCTACATACATATTTCTTGCATTGCCACTTGTTGTGTTGAATCTTTTTAATGAAATTTTGCAATTGCACGTCCAGTTTTTATATTCTCAATTGCTGTGCTTAGTCTGGTTTAATTAATTTACATACATCTAATTCCAGTCATTTTTTTTAATGAAAGATTGCTAAATTTAGTTTACAATTGCTTGTTCTTAATTATTTTCTTGCCTAGCCCAATTTAATAATTTTATTTCTGCCATTTTTACTTTAGCCAAGTTGATATTTTTTTGTGTTTATTTTTGTGTATACTATTTCTGATGCCAGGTGCACTTAATTATAATCTGCGTTCAAATATTACTTCCACGGCTGTGACAATGCCTACCACTGTTGAAACCCCTTCAGAATCAATGGGAACAGTTGCTCGTCCCAATGGCCAGAGATCAGCTCAGGAAATGGCTATTCCTCTTTTTGCCGGTGAATCCCGCTTATTAGAGTCATGGTTTAGTAAGGTTGAAGCGAAAACAGTTGCACGTTTTTCTAAGCCTACTGATGCCGAATACTTAGCAATTGCACGGTCAGCTGTGGACACAACCAAAGGTGATGCACGTTTTGTTGTTGATGAGAAAGCCATTGTTAGCCTCCAGTCTTGGCCTGAATTTAAGGATTTCTTTCGCCGTCGCTTTGTTAATAAAGGAGACCTTGACCCATATAGGTTAGTCAAGAAAATTGCCAATGCCACCATGCAGCCTGGTGAATCATTTAATGCGTTTACTAGCCGTCTCGATCAGTATCTGTATGCCTTAGTTTCTGCTATGAATAATTCGACTTGGTTAGATAAAGACAATAATCTGTCCCCTGAGGCTATGGCCAAAATGATAGCATTTGGTACTTTAATGCATTTTGCCCCCGAGCATACAAAACCAATCGTTGAGCAACAAAATTTTGGTGTTAAACATGAAATTGGTGAAGTGTTTGTGGCTATTAACAATGCCGCAGATAAACTAGCTCCCCGAAGTGCTCAACTGTTGCCACCCTCTGATGCTGTAAATGTAGTCACAAGCTCTCAGCATCCTCCCACAAATTCTCAAAACTCTTGGTCGCAGAAGCGTACCCATGCTCGTAGCCCCCAGTCAAATTCGCCGCCTCATAAAATGCCGAAACGCCATAGTCCACAACCATCCACTCCCTCATGTTGGCATTGTGGCAAGAGTAACCACCTTGCAAGGGACTGTTGGTCCGCCCCTAGATCATCACCTCCTAGACAATTCTCTCGGCCCCCTCATCAATCTAATCATTCTAGGCTTCCATATTGCACGTACCATAAACAAGTTGGTCACCACACTGCGGATTGTAGAGTTAGGCAAAGGACATCTCCACCTCGTAACTCCCATGGTCAGTCTTGGCGAGGCTCACAGCGTCCAAGACATTATCAGAACTCTCGTAATTACAACTCCCAGCCCAGCTATAATGCAACTTCAAATTATAATGCTCAGTCACAGAATGCTGGAGCTCAGAATGTTCACTCCATGTCGTCGGGAAACCCCCAAGGCCATCCGCTAACCAATTCAAGCTAGCCAATCCTAGTGCCCTCCCTGTGTATTCAGTAGCTACCCAAAATAGATTTGGACACTTGACAGAGGAGGACACTGACTCTAGACCAGTTGTAGATGTTGACGGATCCACAGTAAATTTGACACAAACAAGACACAGATATCCCAGACAACATAAGTCAAAAATAGTAACTTGTCCAGTCTCAAGTGATGGTCCCCTTGTATCAGCCATTGTACATGGTAGAGTTTTAAAAGTTTTTCTTGACTCAGGTGCAAAAATTAATATTGTCAAGCCCTCAGCTCTTAGAGACATTGAAAGTATGCACCCTACTATTTTAAAACAGTCACACATACCTTTTCTAAGTGGTATTTCAGGAAATAAAGTAAAAGTTCAGGGTGAAATTGACCTCCCACTCAAGTTCAATGATGTCACATTGTCTATAACATGTTTAGTTGTTGACATTATTCATTTTCCTGGAGACATTCTCTAAGGTCTGTACACCATGATTGATGAAAATATTCAGATTCAGATTCAGATTCAGATGTTTATTCAGGTAAGGTATATACATACAAGTGATGTTACATTAATGGATTGATATATAGATAGAGCTAGTACATACAATGCCTAAAGCCACTATTACGCAATGCGTTTCGGGCAAGAAAAACATTAATATCTAGAACTTAATACTAATTGAGCATAAAGAATAAAAGATGTTGAGAACAAATACAAATAAAGATAAAAAAAAAGGGGGAACATGACTGAAAAAGCAGCACAAATACAATAGGTTGACAAACAGTGTTGATTAAAAAAAAAAAAAAAGAAAATAACAGACATGGGTTGACAATAGAGGAGTGAGGTAGATTACAGGGAATTTATTAGGTAGTGTTTAGTTTTTATCTTAAACTGGTTGAGAGAGGTACAGTCTTTAACATGGTTGGGAAGGTCATTCCACATTCTGGGCCCCTTGATTTGCAGAGCATTTCTAGATTGATTAAGACGTACTCTAGGAATATCAAAACTGTATTTATTTCTGGTGTGGTGCTCATGGGTTCTGTTACAACCTTCTATGAAGCTTTTAAGATCAGGATTGGCATTATAGTTTAGCGTTTTATATATGTATAATACACATGAGAGAATGTGCATTGACTTAATATCTAACATATTAAGAGATTTGAGTAGGGGTACCGAGTGATGTCTGGGGCCAGAGTTGGATATTGTTCTAATAGCGGCTTTGTGTTGGGTAATTAGAGGACGTAAGTGATTTTGGGTAGTAGAACCCCAAGCACAAATACCATAGTTGAGATAAGGATAGATAAGGGAGTAATAGAGAGTCACCAGGGCAGGGCGTGGTACATAATATCTGATCTTAGAAAGAATGCCCACAGTTTTTGAAACTTTTTTTGATATATTTAGAATGTGTCCCTGGAAATTCAGCTTGTGGTCAATGAGAATGCCAAGGAATTTGCCATCTAATTTGTTACAAATTTGGGTATTGTTTATTTTGAGGTTTATAAGACTAGAGGATTTATTGCCAAACAGAATATAGAAGGTTTTGTCAATGTTAAGGGTGAGTTTGTTGGCAGTTAGCCAAAGATGGACTTTATTTAGCTCAGTATTTACTGTGGCATTTAGAGCAAGAGGGTCAGGACTGGAGTAAATGAAGGTTGTGTCGTCAGCAAATAGAATTGGTTTGAGGTGTTGGGAGGCATTTGGAAGGTCATTAATGTAGATGAGAAAGAGGAGAGGGCCAAGTATGCTGCCCTGAGGAACACCAATGTTGATGGGTAGGGTGGGAGAAATTGTATTATTCACAGAAACATATTGGAGCCTGTCAGTAAGGTAGGACTCGAGGTATTGTAGGGAGTGTCCTCTGACTCCATAATGATGTAATTTAAGAAGAAGGTTATGGTGGTTGACAGTATCAAAAGCTTTACGCAGGTCCACAAATAACCCAACAGGGAACTCCTTTTTATCAAGAGCTGTATGAATCGAGTTAAGCATACTAATAAGTGCATCGTTAGTGCTTTTTTTGGGTCTGAAGCCATATTGGCAAGGGCTAAGTATATTGAGTTTGGCTAGATATGAGTAAAGCTGCTTGTATATAAGTTTTTCAAAAATTTTTGACAAGTTTGGCAGGATTGATATAGGTCTGTAGTTGTTAACATCTGTGGGGTCACCACATTTGTGGACAGGCGTTACTCTCGCTTTTTTTAGAATATCTGGAAAGGTTTGGAGTTCAAGTGACTTGTTGAAGAGCAAAGCAATAGCAGGGGCTAAAGATCTGGAGGCTTTTTTGTAAATTAAAGTTGGTATCTCCTCAAGGGCACCAGACTTGGTTTTAAGGGAAAGGATTATCTCATTGACGTCAGTGGAGTTAATAGGCTTTAGGTACAGAGACTGTGGATAGTTACCTGTAAGATAGTCCTTAATGTCAGTACTGGAAGATGGAATATCATTTGCAAGGGATGAACCAATGGAAGAGAAGAACCTATTGAACTCAATAGCAGAATCAGAGGCTGAAAGCTGACCATCGTTATTAGACAGGAGAGTCGGTTTGTTATTTAAAGATTTCTTTGATCCCAATATTTGTGAAATTGTGCTCCAAGTTTGTTTAATGTTGCTCTTTATTTGAGTAAATTTATCTTCGTAGTAATTAGTTTTGGCTCGTCTAATTATCTTAGATAGCAATAATGAGTAATTCTTTGAGAATTCTTTGGAGACAATTCCTAACCTATACTTCTTCTCAAGGTCGTGTTTTTTGTTAATGGATTTCAGTATTCCCTTTGTAAGCCAAGGATTGTTAAGCCTTTTGCTTGTGACTTGTTTTGTAAGCCTAGGACAGTGGGTGTTATAAAGGCTAAGAGTTGTTTGTAGAAAAGATTGCACTGCTAGGTTGATGTCCCCTATGTTACCTAACTCGGACTCCCAGTTGACATTATCAGCAGCAGTTATAAAATTGTTTATAGCAGTTTCATTGTGCAGCCTAAAGCTTAACTCCCTTGTTTCTAGAGGTGGTTTGCTAATGTTAGTTAAGAGAAATGTGGGGTAGTGGTCTGTAGTGCTATCGGTGATTATACCTGAAGTAAGCGGAGAGGTTATGTTGGTCCAGATGTGATCTAGAGTCGTGGCAGTGCTATCAGTGATTCTAGTAGGTCTAGTGATTAAGGGTATGAGGAGGCAGGAATTCATACAGTTGAGGAAGCTAACAGCAGTAGGGTGTTCTGGCTCGCAGAGGTCAATATTAAAGTCCCCTGCGATAATTAGGTGGTTTTTGTTCAGTCTGTTATCAAGTATTAGATTTCTAAGGTTTGAGTTGAATACAGACACATCAGTGTTGGGAATTCTATAGACTGCACCCACAGACAGGACAGACTCGGCACCCTTGACTCTGAAGCTGGCGAAGATATACTCCCCATAGCAGTCTCTAGTTCTAATTTCTTTTAAGCATGTTAGTTCTTGGTGGTAGTAAAGAGCAGTGCCACCACCTCTCTGAAGTTGACGACAGTTGTGAATTGCTGAGTAGTTAGGCATGTTAAAGAGTTGAGTAGTATCCTCTTTCAACCATGTTTCAGTAAGTATAATAAAAGAGAATTTGTTGCCAATAGTTTCAATCAAGGCACTAACATCATCGAAGTGTTTACCTAGGGATCTAACGTTCAAATTGATTACAGAGATATTGTGATTATGAGTTAATACATTGTTTACATCATGTGCTGCAAAATATCTGCAATTTAGATCATTAAAGTGATTATTGTCATAGATAGTGGATAAGAGGTTAAGTTCTGGGTCTATACTTGACTGCATAAAAAAAGCTGATTGTAGAATCAGAAATAAGTAGAAAAAAGCTATAAAATAGGGAAAAATATATACACAATACTGTACAAAACAAACACAAAAGGGGCTTACAGGGGTACAATGGAGTAAGGGAGTATGGCTAGGCTAGGCAACCTAGGCAATTAATGAGATTAAAGAAAAAACATGTAAACATGGACTATACAAAACACAAGATATGGAAATACAAAACAAAAAATATAAGCAAGACTAAGCAATACAAAAAAAAAAAAAAATGGAGCAAAAATGAGGTAGATTGCTTACGAGTACTCACAGGTACACTGTAAGTAACAATTTGCAGTTTGAGATGCAGGCAAAGCCAGGGGTACAATGGAGTAAGGGAGCATGGCAAGGCTAGGCAACCTAGGTAATAAATGAAATCAAAGAAAAGTTGAATAATAAACATAGGCAAATTTAAGCTAATGATTAATAACTATAGATAGTTCAGTAATGACTGTATAATTAAAAAGACCTGAAGAACTACTTAATAACTCAATTAAATAATTTCGGTAAATGACTAGGTAAGAGTAAGTTAAAAATTAAGTCAGAAAATGAACCAAGGAGACTTAGGATACCTAGCCCCACTAGTTGACAGGGGGTTAATTAAGTTAATTCATTGGGAGTGATATGGTGAGACAAACCACATTGGGAGAGGAAAGTGTTGAGGTTTTCTTCTCTAGTAATTGTAAACATTTTGCCCTCTGCGGTTTTTCTCACCTTTATCAGACCATCTCTTACGAAGCACTGATGAATAGCATCTGGGTTTTGTTGCCGGATTTGACGCAGGCGGTAGAGGATTTGCTGTCTGTTCCTGGTCAAGCACTCGTTGATGTATAATCCCTTCCGTTGGGATGCAGCTGTCCGGACTAGATTGGATTTCGTGAACTGGGAAGACAGCTTCAGGCGAATTTTCCGTTGATTTAGACCTGATGGATTCTTTTTGCCTACTCTGTAGGCAGCAATAACGTCAGTTTTGTTTAGATTGAGCTGCAATTTGTTTTTTAAGAGATCCTGAGCTATTTCGAAACAATTTTCACCTTCATGTTCCACAGGTATATCTTGGGACGACACGATAACAGAGTCTAGCAGCTTTTGCTGGTCTTGTTCCTCCTGGGAGACGGAACGTTGAGCTGAAAATGTACTGATACATGCAGTCATTTTGCTGAGAGCTTCCTCCTGCTTTTTTAAGGCTTCATCAGTTTTCCGAAGGTTGTTTTCCTCATGGAGATCATTCAAATCATGCTGTAGTTGGTCTTGGCTAGCCTTGTAGTTTCTAATATCCTCGCGGAGGAGGGTTATTTCTTGTTGTTGTTGTTGGAGATTAGCGCGGTTCGCTAGATTCTCGTTGAGAAGACTCAAGATGATAGAATTTTGTGACTCGAGGACTAGGCACAACTTTTTGAACCACTGATTCTCGGTCCAGTTAGTGAATTCCGGTGAGGGACCGGAAGCTCGCTTGAGTTGATTATACTGGGATGCTAGCATGTTCATAGGAGAGGGTTGAGAGGACTCTGCTCCTTTGCTCAATGGGGTGGAGGGGAGGGCAGCCCCGCCTCCCCGGACCCCAGAGCTTCCAGACGGAGAAACACGGATATTGTTAGAGTTGGCCGGGATGGATGTCTTGTTAAGGGGTTTGTTGCCCTTATTTCCCTGCACAGTCACATTTTTAGGAGACATGATTGGTTAGAATGGACTGAGGGGTATATGTTGAGAAGAAACTTGCGTCAGGCAGCGCGGTGGCGGCAGCATGCACTGGTACTCACACCGTAGAGGATTGTTTTGAAACTTATTTGAGATGGAATGAGTTGATTTTGGTCGGTTACTTTGGTTTTGCTATAACATGCTTGGACTCCATGTACTTAGCTGCCTGTGGGTGGTGGTCTACATCATCTGGCGTAAGTTTAAGGGCTGATATACAGCTTATAGTGAGGAGCGTAGCGTGCGTAGCGTCCTCCCTCGATCAGAGGCCCGAGCAACATATTGCATTGTTTCCCCATCGTTGGAACATAAGTATCAAAGACCATGTCATACCCTTGTGTAGCATGTATCGACAGGGCCACGAGTTCAATCTTCAATCAGATTATGTTAATTTTGTTGACACCCGCCTTGCAAGCGTAGGTTTGTCAGATCATTGTCGTGGTAGCATACCCGAGAAAACAGGCACTCGATTGAAGCATAGTAGTTGTGCAGTTGTTAAGGAGAATGAGTATCGGGACTTTCTGGAAGGGGACGCCCTAACGGATTCTCGTTGTCTCGCTCGCCTGGCAGCTTCCATCTCTGAAGTCAGTGGTTCCATGGCTACTGACACTGTGCTACACCCTCATTCTCTCACCAGAATAAGAGTTACGGTTCAGGGAGTGCCTGAGTTGTCGGATGTGATTGCGGAAAGTGAAACATGTAAAGTGAATGGTACATTTGTTGAACCCTCCTGGCACACAGTGCAGGATGGTACTGTCACACTTTTTATCGCAAACACAAGTAATGCCGATATCCATCTCCAGTCTGGTACCCATGTTGTAGATTTTGCCCATTACTCGTTACCGGTGCGAGTTGTGGATGATGTCTCCATGGATCATACTGTTTGTACACTCACACCAGGAGAACAGGGATCTCAGCCAGAGGTGCAAGCGCAACACCTCAGTCCTACTGATTTTCCTGACTCTGTGGCTCAGCTTTTGAAAATTTTGAACAAGAATAGAGCTGTTGTTGCTCTACCAGGAGAAAAATTAGGTCTCACTCCTCTCATTACACATAAAATTCCCCTTGAACAAGGAACTACGCCTATTTATGTACCAGCTTACTGTCTTCCCCATTCTCAGAGAGCAGAAGCAGATAGACTTGTAGAAGAAATGTTACAGAGTGATGTAATTGAATCAAGTAATTCGCCATGGAACGCTCCATTGATTCTTGTACCAAAGTGAGATGGGACTTGGAGACCTGTAATCGATTATCGCAAGCTTAACAGAGTAACAATACCTGATCGTTTCCCACTTCCAGTTCTAAATGATTTGTTGCAAAGTATTGGTCGAAACAAAGTATTCTCAACGTTAGATTTGTTGCAGGGATTCTGGCAAATCCCCCTTGATGAGGAAAGTAAACAATTGACAGCCTTTAGTACTCCCAATGGTCATTTTCATTTCAAAAGAATGCCGTTTGGTTTGCGTAGAAGTCCAATAACCTTTTCACGGCTCATGACAAATCTATTTCGTAGATTGATAGGAAGTACGCTTCTAGTTTACCTTGATGATCTCATAATCATGTCGCAAGATGTTCAGACTCATTTCCAGAACCTTGAAAAAGTACTTGCAAAGCTCGCTGAAGCTAATTTAAAAATAAAGCTTGCAAAATGTTCATTTTTAAAGCAAAAGATTAATTTCCTAGGTCATACAGTTACACCTTCAGGTATTACATTGAATGAATCAAAAATTATTGCTGCCCGTGATTTTCCAACACCTCGTACCGCAGAAGCCGTAAGACAGTTCACAGGTCTTGTAGGATTTTATCGTTCATTTATTGCTGGATTCTCTATTATAGCCGCTCCGCTTTACAAGTTGCAAAGAAAAGATGAACCCTTTGTTTGGGGAGAGGCCCAGGATCAGTCATTCAAAAAACTCAAAGCAGCCTTGATTTCGTCACCTGTCCTTAGGTACCCAGATTTTTCTAAACCTTTTACTTTGGTTACAGATGCTAGTGACATAGGTCTAGGTGCTGCATTACTTCAAGCAGAAGGTCACAGAGATCACGCAATAGCTTATGCTAGCCGTACTTTATCTAAAGAAGAGAAAAATTATAGTGCAACAGAACGAGAAGCCTTGGCAGTTGTTTGGGCACTTAAACATTTCAAGGATACAATTTATAATTACCCAGTTCATGTTCTTACAGATCACCAACCATTAATTCCCTTGTTCAAAAATAAGAATCCAGTTGGAAAGTTTGCTAGATATTTGCTCACAATTCAAGAATTCAATCCCACATTTGGATATATTCCAGGAAAGCAAAATGTTGTAGCCGATGCGTTTTCTCGACACGTAGCTGCGATTCAGTTAAATTACCCAGCATTAGATGCTACAGTAGTAGAAACGGAACAAAGACAAGACCCCATATGGGCACCCGTCATTAAATTTTTGACTAAGCAAGACACTCGCCCGATTCATAAACCGCCAGTACCATTGAAAGAACTAGTTATGTTGGACAATTTACTGTGTAGAGTAGTAAAGCTAGGGACAGCCCCGAGGAAATGTTGTCAGTTAGTTGTTCCAGCTGTCTTGGTACCAACTGTGTTAAAAATTATCCATGATGCTCCTGCAAGTGCACATCCAGGAAAGGATCGTACACTCCAACAAGGTCGATTGAAATATTTTTGGCCAAAAATGGCTAAGGAGATTGCTCATTATGTTGACAGATGTTTAACTTGTTTACAGCACAAGGGACATGTTTCAGGACCTAATCCAATTCAGGTGTACCCAGCAACTAAAGCTCCTTGGGAACGAATATCGATGGATTTATTGACAAATTTTGCGGAAACAGAGAAAGGGAACAAACATTTGCTTGTAATGGTCGATAATTTTTCACGGTTTTGCGAACTAGTTCCTATCCCGAACAAAACAGCAGAAACCATAGCCAGCGCATTCCATGACCAAATAATTTGTAGATATAGTATGCCTAAAGTAATCCTTTCAGATAAGGGTCCAGAATTCAGTAATAGTATTCTAACTAGCTTGTGTGATTTATATAACATCAAAAAATGTAGCATCATGCCTTATCATCCGGCAAGTAATGGACTAGCTGAACGTACTAACAGGAAAGTGTTAGATGCCTTGAGAGTCACGTTGAATTTTGATAACAACAATTGGGATGATTTTATACCCTTAATTCAGTGTGCTATAAATTCTTCAATTAATGTTTCTACTGGTGACACACCTCACGCTATTCTTTATGGTACAGATAAGATCCTCCCTAATGAATTGATTAACGTACCTCCTACTCCCTTATATAACGTAGATGATTTTGTTCAAGTGAAGCGTAGACAAATGCAACTAGTATTCAAGAAAATACGAGAACAACTGTCCAAAGCAACAGCCGAGTTCACTCTAGCAAGGAATGCACGAGCTAAACCCAGTAAAATAACTATTGGATCTGTAGTAATGATACTTAACCAACACAGGTCTGGTCCTATGTACAAGTTAACTAAGAAATTTTTGGGTCCATATAAGGTAACCGAGCTTATCAAAGGTAACAAATACAGACTTAAGAACTTGTTAACAGGAGAGTATATAAATGAACATTTAGACCATATGAAGTTAGCTAAAATGACTGTTGACGAGACTGATGAGGAAGATGACAATGAACTTACCCAGACAGATACTCCTACTCGGACACCACCTTCTGTGGTTGACAGACCACTTGATGTTCAGCAACCCCATACTAGCAATTATAATCTTAGATCTAGACCTCTCGTTTCAACCGTGCACTCACCACATGTCCATTGGCTAGATGTTAACGAGGATATCTCTCAAGATGATAGTTGTCGCATGAAGTTTCATCTGTTCCGGACCTTCAGTCAGAGCCAGAGTTGTATAGTGCTCTGGATGAGCTAGGTGTAGATATCTGCAGAATTTATAATTGAATGCACTCTGCAGTTATTATTCTGTTTGTTTTGAAAAAAAAAAACATTTGCAGTATTTCTACCACATGTGTCTTATTATTACCATTATATATAATGTATAGTTTTTCTCAACTTTATTTTGTTATGAATTAGATGCCATTGTTAAGTCTACTACCATTTGTATTTTTACAGTGCTTGTCATAAGAGTTATTATTGTTCTAGCAACCACATTGTGGCCAGTGAATCCTGACTGCTATCACGCAGATGTTAGTCTTCTTGTTCCAGGTTTTGTATATGCTTGTAAATATATTGCACATTATATATATTGTACATTGGTCTTGTAAATATATTGTATATTTCAGAGAAAAAAAAAATGAAAAAAAAAAAAAAAAAAAAAAAAATCATTATCTATCTTGAAATTCAATTGTGGTTGTTAGGTCAGAACTTTGTTCCATTAATGTAATAATTGTTTAATTTTGTATGGTTTTCAAGCACATGCCATTGACACATGTTAATAATTTTGTTTAGGCAATACCTTGAGTTGTATTGTTCATATCTGATCAGTAGACATACACATGTTCTTAATACTCTGGTTTAATCAAAGAATTGTTACCATGATTTTCACCTATTATGATGATTTTTTTTTTTGGTGCATATATGCCGAGTTGTTGTATTACGCACATCTGATCTTCTTTCAATGTTTTATTATGCAAATTTCACATGTAAGCCATTATTAAATGCCACCGAGGTCCTTTCAGTATCATTGTAACTATATAGCTAGCCAGAGCTTGTCGACAAGGGACGTCGACTTGGTAGCGTGTCCGAGCGGTGTTATACTCAAATTCTGTCAGTTGAAATGTAACCAATCACAGGCGAGTAGGCCTCTGACGTCATGCCAGACAGAGGAGCATCAGGCATGCTCCCAGCAGCCTCAGTTATCCTCACAGGCTCAGAGTAGAAGGACCTCGGCTAGGCAGATATATACCTTGCTATCTCAGTCAATAAATATATACAGAAGCGACTACTGTGTCTACCTTCTACCCGAACAAGGCAAACGAATATTTGCTCAGTTTACCCATGCCCCCTAACCCTGACTTTGCTGACCCTGATATTCTTTAACGTGCTCTGTTGCTCTTTTGCCTTTGTTTCTTCCTTGTTCTCTGTTTTTTGTCCTTTCTCTTCTCGTTGTTGTCCATTCTTCAATGGAACGTTTGAGGTTATTACGCCAATTTCCTCGAACTCCAACTTCTGATTTCGCGGTTTTCGCCCCTTTGTGTCTGTCTCCAGGAGCCGATGCTTGGTGCTCGTCCAGGTCGTTTTCGTGGCTATTCCTTTCTCTCCCCCCCACAGCTGTTGCTGGGGCTTCTAATTCTTCTGCTCTCTTGATTCGTACTGATGTTCCCTTTGTTCCTTTACTTTTTCCTTCGCCTCTCCATTGATCTATTTAATGCCTGTCCCTACCTGTCCTCATCACAATCGACTTGAGAATGGTCCAGGACAGACCGAAACGTCGTCGTCCCTTCAATTTCTAGTGTGTGGTCTGGTCAACATACTTCAGCCACGTTATTGTGACTCATCGCCTGCCTCTCCATTGTTCTGCTGCTCGTATCTTTGTGGGGAAATGGTACACAGTTGGTTCCATTTATCTGCCCCCGAGTGTCCCGCTTTCTCTTCCTGATTTGAGACACCTCCTAGACTCCTTGCCGGAGCCTGTGCTCCTGCTGGGTGACTTCAATTGTCGTCATTCTCTTTGGGGTGACGTTCTGAGGAATACCCGGGGTCGCCTCCTTGAGCCGTTTCTCCTCTCTTCTTCCCTGTCTCTTCTGAATTCTGGTGAGCCCACTCATTTGGACTCTCGGACTCGCACCCTTTCTTGTCTTGATCTTTCTCTCTGCTCTTCTTCTCTTTACTTAGATTTCACGTGGCAGGTTCTTGATGACCTCCATGGAAGTGATCATTTCCCCATCCTTGTTTCCTTTTTCTCTTTTCGCCCTTCCCTCTCTTTTCCTAGGTGGCAGTTTGCTAAGGCAGACTGGACCCTATTTACCCTCAGTGCTGCTCTCTCTGACCTCTCCCTTCTGCCTCTCTCTCACGCTCTCCTCCTTTTTCATGACACTGTCTTCAACGCTGCCCTCCGCTCTATTCCTCGCTCTTCCTCTCGGGGTCCACGGAAGTGCGTTCCCTGGTGGAATGCGGACTATGCTCGGGCTGTCCGCTGTAAGCGTGCAGCCTGGAAGAGGCACCGCCGTAGGCAGACGACCGATTCTTTTCTTTTCTTTCAGAAAGCGAGTGCGGTGGCCCATAGGGCCATCCGTACGGCTAAACGTGAATGTTGGGCATCTTATGTCTCAACAATTACGTCCGAAACCCCTCTGGCCCAGATCTGGAAGCTTATCAGCAAGATAGCGGGTAAGTACGTTCCCGATGTTTCACCGGTCCTTCACCTCCATGATACTCTTGTGGCGGACCCGTTGCAGGTCGCTTCCGAACTGGGTTCCCACTTTTCTTCTGTTAGCTCTGGTCTTCATCTTCCCCAATCTTTCCTTCTTCGTAAACCTGTCCTTGAGCCTCGTCCTTTAGATTTCTGCACTCATCTTCAGCTTCCCTATAATGATCCCTTCTCTCTCTCTGAACTTCGCTCTGCCCTGGCCCTCTGCGGTTCTACGGCGGCGGGCTCCGATGGTATTCATTATGAGATGCTTCGCCATCTCCCTCCGAGCACGTCTCAGTATTTACTGAGTCTGTATAATCGGATCTGGGAGTCGTCGTCAGTCCCTGAGGACTGGCTCGATGCCGTTGTCCTCCCTGTTCGCAAACCGGGGTCTCTGGGTACTTCCCCTAAGGACTTTCGCCCTATTGCTCTCACAAGTTGTGTCTGCAAACTCTTTGAACGTATGGTTAACGTTCGTCTGATGTAGTTCCTGGAACACCATCACCTCCTCTCCCCTTCTCAATTTGGTTTCCGCAAGTGCCGCAGCACGACGGATGTCCTGGTGAACTTGGAGGTCTATATTCGTACTGCTTTTGCTGCGAACACCTCCGTTGTTGCCGTCCTTTTGACCTGGAAAAGGCTTACGACACCACTTGGCGTTATCATATCCTATCTCAACTTCACTCTTTTGGCCTTCGTGGTCATCTCCCTCTCTTTCTCCTCAGCTTCCTCTCTTGTCGTTCCTTTCGGGTGCGCCTTGGTACCGCTCTTTCTCCCTCTTTTCAGCAATACGAAGGTGTGCCCCAGGGTAGTGTTCGGAGCACTACTCTTTTTCTGGTTGCCCTCAATGGTCTTCTTTTCTCTCTTCCTTCTGGTGTCTTCTCCGCTCTCTATGTCGATGATCTTACCCTTTGTTGTCAGGGTGATGATTCGCCTCTCCTTCAACGCCGGCTTCAACTTGCTATTGATGCCGTGTCGTCATGGGCCACAGATCATGGCTTCAAGTTCTCTTCTTCTAAGACTTGTGCCATGACTTTTACGAGGAAACGTGTTGTTCTTCGTCCCTCTTTGTGACTTTATGGTCATCCCCTTGAATACAAAGATTCCGCGAAGCTTTTGGGGTTATTCCTTGACACTTGTTTGTCTTGGTCTCCCCATATCTCTTACCTCCATGTTGAGTGCTCTAAGGCCCTTACCCTCCTTCGGGTCTTGTCCCATACTTCTTGGGGGGCAGATAGGCGCACTCTCCTTGCTTTACATTCCTCTCTCGTCCTGTCTAAGCTCGATTATGGTTGCCCTGCTTACTCGTCTGCTTCTCCTTCTACTCTTCGCTGTCTTGATGCTTTGCACCATACTGGGTTGTGCCTCAGTTTTGGTGCCTTTCGTTTGACTTCCATCCTTAGCTTGTATGTTGACACTGGCTTCCTGTCTCTCCGGGACCGCCGTGATCGCTACTGTCTTCGCTATCTTGCGCGGTCCTTGCAACATCCTTTCTCTCGCCTCTGTCGTGCTTTAACTTTTGCCACTCCTGCGGTTCCTGTTCCTCTTCACCACCTCCCTCTTTCTGTCCGGTTATCTCGCCTACAGGATTCTCTTTCCGTTCGTATTTCTGATGTTTCTCCTCGTGTTGTTCCTTCTTTGCCTTCGTGGAGGGTCCCTCTTCCGCGGTTTTGTACATCCTTGACCCGTATCACTAAAGCTTTTACCCCTCCTACGGTTCTAAAACGCCTTTTCCTCGAGCACTTTTCTTCTCACTCCCGCTCCGTTTCTGTCTTCACCGATGGGTCTAAGTCAGCGGACGGTGTTGGCTACTCTGTTGTTTTTCCTGGTCGCACTTATGTGTCGCTTACCTCCGGAGACTAGCATCTTTACAGCGGAACTTTTTGCTATTCTCTATGCTCTTCGTCTCCTGCTTTCTCGTTGTCAGTCTTCCTTTGTAGTTGTTGTTGAATCTCATAGTGCCCTCATAGGCTCTCGGGTCCTTTAATCCAGTTCATCCAGTAGTTGTCGAGATCCAGCATTGGCTGTTTCTTGTTCACAGTAAATTTAAGTCGGTTGAGTTTTGTTGGGTTCCCAGCCATATTGGTGTGTCTTTAAATGAGCGTGCGGATGCTGCCGCCAAGGAAGCTGTCCGCTCTTGTCCCATCTCTCGTAAAGGCATTCCATTTTCCGACTTTTACCCGGTTATCCATTCCTCAGTACTTACCCGTTGGCAGGCTTCTTGGTTGTCTGTTACTGGTAACAAGCTACGTACTCTTAAATGTTGTGTTTCCTCGTGGCCGTCCTCCTTCCACCATAACCGGCAGTGGGAAACAGCTCTGGCGAGGTTGCGTATTGGCCATACTCGCTTAACCCATTGTCACTTGATGGAGCGCCGCCCTGCTCCTTATTGTCCTAGTTGCATTGTCCCTCTTACGGTCGTGCATGTCCTTCTTGAATGTCTTGACTTCCAGGACAAGCGTGTGTCTTGCTTTCCGACCGCCCCTCGCGGTCGCCTGTCCCTGGATAGAATTCTTGGTGACTCGGATACTTTTGATATCGTTCGCCTTATGCGTTTTTGTTCTCGTATTGGCATCCTTGGTGATATTTAGCGCCCTCTTATTATTTTGTGTATTTGATGGTGCTACATAGCCTTCCCGGTTTGGTGCCTTCTTTTGATAATTACTTTACTTACTTACTGCGCCTTTTAACCCCTCTCTCTCTGGGGGTTCTCACCGCCGTCCTCGTCACGGCCGCCTTCGCTCGATTCCTTCCAGTTCTCCTACCTATCAAGCCTTGCTTGGTCCCGCTTCGTGGGCCAAACATTTTGATCTCCTCCCTCTTGATTCTGCGCCTCCTGACGATTTCTCCCTCCATCGACATCTCGTTGATTCCGTGGATGCCTCCGTTTCTTTCAACCCCACTCGTCTCGGTACACGTGTCGTTGCTGCTCCTTCTCAGGATGCTGCTTCCCGCTTGGCTGCCTTATCCTGCCTTGGCGAGACCCCTGTTCGGATTTCGAAGAACGCTCAGTTGAATGCCAGTGTTGGCACTATTCTGCTCCCGCCCCATGTTGCGACCGGTGTTCAGGACCTGCGCGACTGCCACGACGATATTCGACATATCCTTGCTGCCCAGGGCCATTCTATTCTCCAGGTGGACACGTTTACTCGTCCCCCTCGTGGTAGTCACCGTCAACCCCTCCGGGTTGTAAAGATTACCTTTGATGGTAGGACCCTTCCACCCTCTGTCATTCTTGCCGGTGCCAGGTGCTCTGTCTAGGAGTACATTCCTTCTCCTCAGCTCTGTAACAAGTGCTGGAGGTTTGGGCATGGTGCCCTCCGCTGCTCCGGGACTGTCTCTCTCTGTCCTTTGTGTGGTGGTGAAGGTCACTCTAAGTCGGAGTGCACTTCTCCCCAGGCTCGTTACCTCAACTGCGGTGAGGTCCATCCTACCTTCTCCCGTGCGTGTGTCCATTACAAGCTTGAGGCAGCCGTCCTCAACTTGAAGCACCGGAAGCGTTTATCTTTTCCTGAGGCGAGACGCCAGGTTCGCCGGCTCCCGCCTTATGCTAATATCTCTTATGCTTGCGTGTTGCCCTCTTCCTCTCCTTGTCCTTCCCACCTTCCTCAGACTCACAACTGTTTCCGGGCCTTGGACCCTGATGCGCCCACTGTCCCCTCCTCTGTTCCTTTGGGTTCTCTCCCAGAGGATCCACCTCCTGGTCCTCTGTCTGGGGTTCCCCTTCTTTCTACCCGGTTTGTCTTGTCTCCTGTGTCTTCTTCCTCGTCTCCCTCCGTTCCTCCTTCCCCTCCGTCTCTTGACTCTCCCCGCCACCTGTCGGTGCGGGCTGATGTCCATCGCTCTCCAAACGGCCGTCATGTGTGCTTCTCCTGTTGAGACGCTAGAATCCGTTGCCCAGTACGTGGTTGCTGGGACACCTGTCTCTTTAACCCTTAAGTTGCGCAACACATCATATGATGGGTTGAGTGACTTGCTATAAATTGTGTATCCCATTATATGATGTATTGGAGTACTACGCAAGATTTAAACGGCCTGCGGATACACGGAGTTCACCTCACCTTCATCAGGGCTCTTGTAAACAGACGCCATTTTTTTTTTAAATCGTGGGCCAAATTCCCGGGTGTGAGGGCCTCAGTATTGAGTGAGCCACCAAGCCTGACATATGCAGCATGAGCTCACAGCACTGCTGTTCAGCTTGTGACCACAGCATCGCCTAAAAGTGCCATAATATACATGTTCATGCTATTATTTAGCTTTGATATTATTACAGAAGACCCCAGACTGTAAAAATTACCAGGATTCTGATAATAGCAGGATTGTTGTGATAATTAGCGCTATAGTGGGAGGAGTAATCTTGGTGGGGAAGGAGGTAGCATGGTCTGCTGACTGTGTGACCATGATTTACTGTCTGGACTCACTAGACTCACGATTTTTTTATTATTTTTCCCATGAACAGAGAACACAAATTAACAGATTAAGAAAAAATGTTTTAATTTTTTTTTGGTATGCACCTGTGGGTGACAAATGCTAATTAGCCCTGAACAACACAAGGGTTAAGTCAGAAGCGTAAGCCTGGCTCCTCTCCTTCCTCCTCCCCGGCGGGTAAGAAGGTTTTGCTTTCTTCCTCGGCCCCTTCTTCTGCCTGTCTTATCACCGAATGCCTCTGTTCAGCTAGCAGTAAATAGGTATCCAGGAGTTAGTTAGGTTAGGTTAGATTAGGTTAGGTTGGTTTTGGCTAGGAATTAGGCTAAGCTAGGTTAGGTTAGGTTACGTTCGGTTAGTTTAGGCTAGTTGAGTCTCGTCGTGGACGTGGTGGTGAGAAGACGTGTTTTGATTCGCTCTGCTACTGGCGTCTGGTGGGTGGACGTGTTTGTCGTCGCTGTTGGCCGGCGTGTTGATGGATGGGCGGATAACGTCACGCTGGGGGTGGTATATGTGCCATCATGGGCTCCTACACACCTCCACTAAAGCGGAAGGAGTCCATATGACTCAAGTTTAGTTGTCATGCTGATCCCGACCTTGTATCCACCACGATCTTCGATGTGTTACAGATCAAGCAGGAAGAAATATTTGGTTACCAACCACTGCCAGGGAACAGAGTGGTGTTGAAATTTGAAAACAATGTGGCGTTTTCAGAGTTTCTTAAGAAGTATGATGATGACACTATAAGTTTACCTAATGGGAAAGGATCAGTACAAGTGATTAATTTGAGCAAAACGTTTAGATACGTTTCTGTGAGGGATGCGCCATTTGAAATGTTGAATAGAACTATTATACACATACTGGAACAATATGGGAAAGTGGACAATGTTCGTTTTAATAAATATACGTATGGCCCAGGGAAAGGGTGTTTTAATGGAACACGAACAGTAAAGATGGAACTTCACCGTAATATTCCATCATCAATGTCAGTAGCAGGTCATTATATTAAATTTATATACAATGGCCAAATGCAAACTTGTTTTCAGTGTGGGCGTACTGGTCACATGGCTGCTGCCTGCCAGGTGGAGGCATCAGAACAGATCAACATTTTTCATGAACATGACTTTCCGCCATTAATAGAGGATAGTGTATCAGGAAATAAACCCAATGTTGTAAATACTGTAGTTCCAGGTGAGGTAGATGAAGTAACCCACAACTCTGTAAGTGAAACGTCTGTGGGAGTGACTCCCAGTGCGAATGAGGCCGGTGAAGGTAACTTAGATTAGAATGATAATGGTAATGCAGACAAGGAGGGTACTGACGACACTGCTCAGAACGATAATGGTAATGCAGACAAGGAGGGTGCAGACGACACTGCTCAGGACGCTTTACCGGCTGTTGGTCACCCTGGTGAGGGTGAGGTAAGTCTGGACACTATACATGTGGACACCCATAACATAGGCGCTGAAGCTGCGAAGAGCTGCGAGGCTGGCGGTAGTGCTGACCTTGGTGAGGTGACGATGGAACAAGTAATTGGTTGTCAACTGGATGTAGAGGATGACACAATGGAGGATAGTGATGTAGAAATGTCTGTGCAGAGGGCAACTCCACCCTCTTCAGTAAGGTATGATAGAAAGGGTAGGGGTAGTGTGAAGGCTGGGGGTGTGAAGGCTATGGGTGTGAAGGCTGGTTCTGTAACCAGTCATGTGAAGAAACGAAAAAAATTTACTCGGAGTATTGATCTGGAACGTATGAAGGACTACGCCGCTAAATTAAAAGTCTCTGAAAAAATTGAGCAGGTTGTTGCCGGTAAAGTTCACCGTGACCAAGGCCCCGAAGAGTCACCGAAACGTAGCGAGGGCACAGTACAACCGGTGAGTGAGGATCATGGTAAAGAGAACAGTGATAAGACATGGTGGGATCTTGTGGAACATGAACAGAATCGAGACGCGAGTGCAAATATTAAACTTAGATTTCGAAAAGGGAAAGATGAACTAAGATAGTGTCAAGTGAAATAATGATGGATAACGAGTAATTTTGGTTTCTCTCAAAATTACATTCGGGAAGCCTATTAATTTTAATTGTGCTACTTTGAACATTAATGGGCTCAATTGTAGAAATAAACAGTTGCAGCTGTTATCATTGTTTAAATATCATAATTTGGATGTACTTTTAGTGCAAGAACACAATGTACAAGATGTTAAGAAACTTGATGTGCTGCTTGATTTCTTTGAAATATTAATAAATCCAACGAACTTGTTGAAAGGTGGTACGATGATACCGATTGCTAAGCGAGCCCACATCAAGGTTCTTAATACTGAAATGGATGATAATGGTAATGTTTTATATGCGAGGATTTCCTTTTTTGACACAATAATTCCTGTACTTAATGTGTATGCTCCCTCTGGCACCCGCAGGAAGAAAGAGAGGGAGGACTTGTTCTCTAACGAGTTATTATATTTTTTCAGAAGTAAGTAATTATCAAAAGAAGGCACCAAACCAGGAAGGCTATGTAGCACCATCAAATACGCAAAATAATCAGAGGGCGCTAAATATCACCAAGGATGCCAATACGAGAACAAAAACGCATAAGGCGAACGATATCAAAAGTATCCGAGTCACCAAGAATTCTATCGAGGGACAGGTGACCGCGAGGGGCGGTCGGAAAGCAAGACACACGCTCGTCCTGGAAGTCAGGACATTCAAGAAGGACATGCACGACCGTAAGAGGGACAATGCAACTAGGACAATAAGGAGCAGGGCGGCGCTCCATCAAGTGACCATGGGTTAAGCGAGTATGGCCAATACGCAACCTCGCCAGAGCTGTTTCCCACCGCCGGTTACGGTGGAAGGAGGACGGCCACGAGGAAACACAACATTTAAGAGTACGTAGCTTGTTGCCAGTAACAGACAACCAAGAAGCCTGCCAACGGGTAAGGACTGAGGAATGGATAACCGGGTAAAAGTCGGAATACGGAATGCCTTTGCGAGAGATGGGACAAGAGCGGACAGCTTCCTTGGCAGCAGCATCCGCACGCTCATTTAAAGACACACCAATATGGCTGGGAACCCAACAAAACTCAACCGACTTAAATTTACTGTGACGAGAAACAGCCAATGCTGGATCTCGACAACTACTGGATGAACCGGATTAAAGGACCCGAGAGCCATGAGGGCACTACGAGAGTCAACAACAACCACAAAGGAAGACTGACAACGAGAAAGCAGGAGACGAAGAGCATAGAGAATAGCATAAAGTTCCGCTGTAAAGATGCTAGTCTCCGGAGGCAAGCGACACATATAAGTGCGATCAGGAAAAACAACAGAGTAGCCAACACCGTCCGCTGACTTAGACCCATCGGTGAAGACAGAAACGGAGCGGGAGTGAGAAGAAAAGTGCTCGAGGAAAAGGCGTTTTAGAACCGTAGGAGGGGTAAAAGCTTTAGTGATACGGGTCAAGGATGTACAAAACCGCGGAAGAGGGACCCTCCACGGGGGCAAAGAAGGAACAACACGAGGAGAAACATCAGAAATACGAACAGAAAGAGAATCCTGTAGGCGAGATAACCGGACAGAAAGAGGGAGGTGGTGAAGAGGAACAGGAACCGCAGGAGGGGTAAAAGTTAAAGCACGACAGAGGCGAGAGGAAGGATGTTGCAAGGACCGCGCAAGATAGCGAAGACAGTAGCGATCACGGCGGTCCTGGAGAGACAGGAAGCCAGTGTCAACATACAAGCTAAGGATGGGAGTCGAACGAAAGGCACCAGAACTGAGGCGCAACCCAGTATGGTGCAAAGCATCAAGACGGCGAAGAGTAGAAGGAGAAGCAGACGAGTAAGCAGGGCAACCATAATCGAGCTTAGACAGGACGAGAGAGGAATGTAAAGCAAGGAGAGTGCGCCTATCTGCCCCTCAAGAAGTATGGGACAAGACCCGAAGGAGGGTAAGGGCCTTAGAGCACTCAACACGGAGGTAAGAGATATGGGGAGACCAAGACAAACGAGTGTCAAGGAATAACCCCAAAAGCTTCGCGGAATCTTTGTATTCAAGGGGATGACCATAAAGTGACAAAGAGGGACGAAGAACAACCCGTTTCCGCGTAAAAGTCATGGCACAAGTCTTAGAAGTAGAGAACTTGAAGCCATGACCTGTGGCCCAAGAAGACACGGCATCAATTGCAAGTTGAAGCCGGCGTTGAAGGAGAGGCGAATCATCACCCTGACAACAAAGGGTAAGATCATCGACATAGAGAGCAGAGAAGACACCAGAAGGAAGAGAGGAAAGAAGACCATTGAGGGCAACCAGAAAAAGAGTAGTGCTCAGAACACTACCCTGGGGCACACCTTCGTATTGCTGAAAAGAGGGAGAGAGAGCGGTACCAAGGCGCACCCGAAAGGAACGACGAGAGAGGAAGCTGCGGAGAAAGAGAGGGAGATGACCACGAAGGCCAAAAGAATGAAGTTGAGATAGGATATGATAACGCCAAGTGGTGTCGTAAGCCTTTTCTAGGTCAAAAAGGACGGCAACAACGGAGGTCTTCGCAGCAAAAGCAGTACGAATATAGACCTCCAAGTTCACCAGGACATCTGTCGTGCTGCGGCACTTGCGGAAACCAAATTGAGAAGGGGAGAGGAGGTGATGGTGATCCAGGAACTACATCAGACGAACGTTAACCATACGTTCAAAGAGTTTGCAGACACAACTTGTGAGAGCAATAGGGCGAAAGTCCTTAGGGGAAGTACCCAGAGACCCCGGTTTGCGAACAGGGAGGACAACGGCATCGAGCCAGTCCTCAGGGACTGACGACGACTCCCAGATCCGATTATACAGACTCAGTAAATACTGAGACGTGCTCGGAGGGAGATGGCGAAGCATCTCATAATGAATACCATCGGAGCCCGCCGCCGTAGAACCGCAGAGGGCCAGGGCAGAACGAAGTTCAGAGAGAGAGAAGGGATCATTATAGGGAAGCTGAAGATGAGTGCAGAAATCTAAAGGACGAGACTCAAGGACAGGTTTACGAAGAAGGAAAGATTGGGGAAGATAAAGACCAGAGCTAACAGAAGAAAAGTGGGAACCCAGTTCGGAAGCGACTTGCAACGGGTCCGCCACAAGAGTATCATGGAGGTGAAGGACCGGTGAAACATCGGGAACGAACTTACCCGCTATCTTGTGGATACGCTTCCAGATCTGGGCCAGACGGGTTTCGGACGTAATTGTTGAGACATAAGATGCCCAACATTCACGTTTAGCCGTACGGATGGCCCTACGGGCCACTGCACTCGCTCTCCGAAAGAAAAGAAAAGAATCGGTCGTCTGCCTACGGCGGTGCCTCTTCCAGGCTGCACGCTTACAGCGGACAGCCGGAGCACAGTCCGCATTCCACCAGGGAACGCACTTCCGTGGACCCCGAGAGGAAGAGCGAGGAATAGAGCGGAGGGCAGTGTTGAAGACAGTGTCATGAAAAAGGAGGAGAGCGTGAGAGAGGGGCAGAAGGGAGAGGTCAGAGAGAGTAGCACTGAGGGAAAATAGGGTCCAGTCCCCCTTAGCAAACTGCCACCTAGGAAAGAGAGGGAAGGGCGAAAAGAGAAAAAGGAAACAAGGATGGGGAAATGATCACTTCCATGGAGGTCATCAAGAACCTGCCACGTGAAATCTAAGTAAAGAGAAGAAGAGCAGAGAGAAAGATCAAGACAAGAAAGGGTGCGAGTCCTGAGAGTCCAAATGAGTGGGCTCACCAGAATTCAGAAGAGACAGGGAAGAAGAGAGGAGAAACGGCTCAAGGAGGTGACCCCGGGTATTCGTCAGAACGTCACCCCAAAGAGAATGACGACAATTGAAGTCACCCAGCAGAAGCACAGGCTCCGGCAAGGAGTCTAGGAGGTGTTTCAAATCAGCAAGAGAGAGCAGGACACTCGGGGGGAGATAAATGGAACAAACTGTGTACCATTTCCCCACAAAGATACGAGCAGCAGAACAATGGAGAGGCGAAGGAAAAAGTAAAGGAACAAAGGGAACATCAGCCCGAATCAAGAGAGCAGAAGAATTAGAAGCCCCAGCAATGGCTGGGGGGGGGGGGGAGAGAAAGGAATAGCCACGAAAACGACCAGGACGAGCACCAAGCATTGGCTCCTGGAGACAGACACAAAGGGGCGAAAACCGCGAAATCAGAAGTTGGAGTTCGACGAAATTGGCGTAATAACCTCGAACGTTACATTGAAGAATGGACAACGACGAGAAGAGAAAGGACAAAAACAGAGAACAAGGAAGAAACAAAGGCGAAAGAGCAACAGAGCACGTTAAAGAATATCAGGGTCGGGATCAGGGTCAGCAAAGTCAGGGTTAGGAGGCATGGGTAAACTGAGCAAAGACGGAGGGAAGGAAACGGGAGAACAGATCAGAGGTGGGCGGGCAGGGTCCGGAGGAGGAGGAGGAAGAGGAGGAGACAACGGAGAGGAGCAGTCAAGGACAGCAGCAGGAAGAGGGGGAGTAGAAAGAGGGGAGCGCACCCCAGCAAGAGCAGCAACCGAAAGGGAAGCAGGGGCCAAAGAAACCTCCATAGCAGGAACAGGGGGCGCAAGCACTGAAACGGGAGGGGAAGGAGCAACAGAGCCAGAAGGAGGAGCTGAGGAAGAAAGCGAAGCCTTCTTACCCGCCGGGGAAGAGGAAGGAGAGGAGCCAGGCTTACGCTTCTGACTTAAAGAGACCGGTGTCCCAACAACTACGTACCGGGCAACGGATTCCAGTGTCTCAACAGGAGAAGCCGAACGAGAACACACACGACGGCCGTTAGGAGAGCGATGGACATCCGCCCGCACCGACAGGCGGTGGGGAGAGCCGATAGATGGAGGAAGAGGATGGGAAGGAGGATCGGAGGGGGACGAGGAAGAAGACACAGAAGACACGACAGACCGGGTAGAAGGAAGGGGAACCCCAGACAGAGGACCAGGAGGAGGATCCTTCGGGAGAGAACCCAAGCGAGGATATGCCGAATATCGTCGTGGCAGTCGTGCAGGTCCCGAACACCGGTCGCAACATGGGGCGGGAGCAAAATAGTGCCAACACTGGCATTCAACTGAGCGTTCTTCGAGACCCGAACGGGGGTCTCGGCAATGCAGGATAAGGCAGCCAAGCGGGAAGCAGCATCCTGAGAAGGAGCAGCAACGACACGTGTACCGAGACAAGTGGGGTTGAAAGTAATGGAGGCATCCACGGAATCAATGAGATGTCGATGGAGGGAGAAATCGCCAGGAGGCGCAGAATCAAGAGGGAGGAGATCAAAATATTTGGCCCACGAAGCGGGACCAAACAAGGCTTGATAGGTAGCAGAACTGGAAGGAATCGAGCGAGGGCGGCCGTGACGAGGACGGCGGTGAGAACCCCCAGAGAGAGAGGGGTTAAAAGGCGCAGTAGTTACAACTAGAGAAGGAGCCGCGCCAGGGGACGAGGTAGTCACCACTGGGGGCTTGGGGCTCGACCCAACCACAGAGGAGGGAGGGGAGCCAGGGGAAGGAGTCAGAGAGGCCAAAGGAGGAGCAAGGTCGGGGCCCAATGCAGCGGAGGCTACAGAGCCCGGTCTTCCAATACGGACCGACTCGGGGGCTTGGTCGCCAACCCCACGAGCCTGAGAAGGTAAACCAGAAGAAGCCGAAACAGGGGTTATCATCTTGACGAAAAGAAGAATTCATTCACGAATGTGCCCCCACACCCACCATGGAGCCACAATTAGAGGCAGGACACCCAACAAGAAGCTATTGCCGATCTTGTCGGGGCCTCCTAGGGGTGCGTCGTGAGTATACTCCCCACAAACGCCACCGTAAGAAACCGACAGTCCGTCGAGATCGGGTTCAGTGACGAAGTGGGGATTGACAATAAAAGGTTCCCCTCGCTCTCGACGTCGGGTACTGCAGTTCTACGGGTGCAAGAGTATGCCTCCTCAAGCACCCGGGCGTCAAAATAGAAGAAGTCCAAAGGAAGAACCAGAACGAGCAAAAGGTCGGCAGGAAACGGCAAGCAGATAGGAGAAGGGGGGGGAGAAAAACGAAACAGAAGGAAAAGGAAAAGATGCCCAGCAAAATTGGAGAGGACGGCAGCAGGAGCACAAGGCTAGAAAAGGACAGAGGACTGTCCCAAGGAGCATCACAGTCGGGCAGCCGCCCACTAAGCCCCCACACGGCGACAACGAGCTGAGCGGGGAGGGGGTATTTTTTCAGAAATGATACGCGTAACGTTATTTTTGGTGGCGACTTTAATTGTGTCACTTCTATGAGAGATTGTAGCATTCAGTCGAACGCATGTGTATCTCCTGCTTTAATTACACTTTTGAAATGTATTGGTCTCAAGGATGCAAATAGCATTAACGGAGGTGTATATAAATACACATATGTTCGCCAGAATTATGGTTCTAGGCGTGACAGAATATATATGCACTCGTTACATGATAAAATTAGTTCTTGCAGTACTGTTCCGGTCAGCTTTTCAGATCACTGTATGGTTGTGGTGAAGCTTGTTATTGACGATCAGGTTAAAGTGGGGACAGCGTCATGGAAGCTCAATTGCAGTCTGTTGCAGAGTAGAGATGTAATTGATAATTTTCAAGTATTGTGGGAACATCTGGTTGGGCAAAAACATAAGTTCAGATGTCTGTTGGAGTGGTGGGACATGTGTAAAGTTGCATGCAAAAGTTTCTTCGTGAAAGTATCCAAACAAAAGGCTGCTGAAAAATATGGTCTGTTAAACTTATTCCAACACAGACTAAAACAACTTTATGTAAAGGTCAATATGGGATTAGACAAGTATGAAGAAATTACCATTTTAAAAGACAGAATTAACAAATTGAGGGATGAAATATCTGAAGGAGTCAATGTTCGCCTCCAGATTAATGATAGGATGTATGGTGAAAAACTCTCTCCTTATTTGTTAAGTAAAGTAAAAAATAACAAGGGTACAGCACTTGTGACTAGTATTAAAGCAGGTGATGGGACGGATATGACATACGGATGGGATTGTATGTTATGTTCGAGGTGAATTAGAGAAATTGTACAAAAAAGTGAACGTAGACCAAGGTATGCGGGAGTATTTCCTTGGAAAATGTACACGGATTTTAACCCAGGATGACAACACGTCATTATTGGCAGATGTAGATAAGCAGGAAGTGTGGAGTGTGGTCAAGAGTTTAAAGAAAGGTAAATCACCTGGCTGTGATGGGTTCCCGGCGGAATTTTATTTCTATCTATGGGATGTCATTGGTAAAGACTTTGTACAAGTGGTGCAGTATAGCATACAGCATAGGAAGCTTAGCATGTCACAATTTCATGGGATTATTAAGATGATACCTAAAACGGGTGATTTGCATATTCTAACGAACTGGAGGCCACTTTCCCTACTAAACCAGGATTATAAAATAGTATCGAAACTGTTGGCAAATAGACTTAGGATTGCAATGGATAAAATTATATCAAAGGAACAGTTTTGTGGTGTGCCTGGAAGATCTATAATCAATTGTAATAATGTAATTAGGGATGTTGTGTATTATGTGTCTGAGGAGAATGTTCCTTCCTCCATGATAAACCTCGACTGGTCGAAAGCCTTTGACCGTGTTGATGTTCAGTTTGTATTAGAAATATTGGATAGGGTAGGAGTGGCCCAAGAATTTATTGATTGGATCCGTATGCTTTATAAACAGTGTCGGAGCAGCGTCTGTATCAATGGTGTCTTAAGTAAACCATTTTCAGTTGAACGATCTGTACGTCAGGGATGTCCCCTTTCAATGATTTTGTATGTTATATTTCAAGAGCCACTGTACTTGGCAATAAAAAGCAATGACTTTATTGTTCCACCTCGTCTTCCTAATGATATGACACTTCCTGTTGTTGGTTATGCAGACGATACAACTATTTTTGTGTCGACAGAAAACTCGGTGGTGAATGTTCAGAATGAGTTAGACAACTTTGAACGAGCGACAGGTGCTGTTATTAACAAGAACAAAACGTGTATGATGGGGCTTGGCAGTTGGTGTAATAAGGTTAACTGGACAGGTTCAAGGTAGTGGAGTCTATTAAAGCTCTTGGGATTTGCCAGGGTAAAACATATGAAACAACATTGGTTACGAATTGGCAAGTACTATGTGGGAATATAATAGTTGCAACGAATATGTTGTCAAATTGGAAATTGACCCTGTTTCAGAAGGCTGTAATAATCAATTGCAAAATTTTGTCTAAGTGTGGTATTTGTCTCACAACTTTCCAATAGACAAAAAAAGTGCTATAGAGATTGACAAAACTATTTTTAGATATGTATGGTATGGTAGATACCAACCAATTAAACGAACTACCCTATGTAAAGGTAAGAAAAACGGTGGAATAGGAATACTGAATGTGTACCATAAGTCATTGGCAATCTTATGTGTTACCTTTAGAAAGGAGATAATGCAGAGGGATAGTGTAAATGCACTAGGACATTACTATTGTAAATTACGTGTTAGCTATTTGATACATATGCCAGAGTATACTGACCTTGCCTTTATTTCACCGCACTTTTATTCATGTGCAATTGATGTTCTCAGGCAGATTTGTAATATTGAAGGTTTTTTAATGATGAACAGTAAACAAGTGTATGATGTCATACTACCAAATATAGTTCCTAGAGTAGAGGAGGCATATCCACTCTTTAGCTGGCAAGTAATATGGGCAAACCTTCATGTTAAATTTATTGCCCCAAAACAACGTGAGCTGTTGTATCGCTATATTCATGAGACCCTCCCTACTAATGATAGGTTGTTGATGTTGGGCATTAAGGACAACAATAGGTGTGACCAATGTACTGAAATTGAAAATAATATGCATATATTTTATTTCTGTAAGCAGAAAGTTGTTCTTGTAAACTGGATTAGAGACACTCTTAAAGCTTTATGTGGACCAAGTATTAGAGTGGAGTTAATGAGATTTTTAATGTTTCATATTGACATAAAATGCAAGAAAATTAGGAATACAATAATTATGTTACTTTCTGGTTACATTTTTTGTGTGTGGATAGGCAGGCAGGAAGGTTACTCAGTAGACAAAATATTGAAGTTCTTGCGAGGCAGGATCAGGTATAACATTTGGGGTTTAAGGCTCATGCTCGGTGATGATATGGAAAATTGATTTACTGAAAATTATATAAAATATATATAAATGTAATAATTTCCCCTGTATTTTAATGTAAATTTATTCTCCAATTTTTGTAAATCGTTTATAGGTAAATAAGTATAACATTCAGTTTTTTTTTAAAGATCTTGTTCTGTACTACTGAAACACTTGTTCACTAAGAATTGTAATGTATAATTGCCTTGTAACACTTATGTATATGTAATTTATATTGTATTTTTTTAAATAAAGATAAAAAAAACTTAGGAAAGAGCTCAAAGCCAGTGTGTGGCTGGGTCACACCCACTCGTTGTTGCGCTCAATGCTTGTTTTTTTGTGACAGAATGACTGACTTTGTAACAATTTGGCGAATATTTGGCACAAGCCGACAGTGTTGACTTGTCGCTGCGGGGGCTCATAGCCTACTGCTTCAAGTTATTACATATTTATATATTTACTCACTACCAACACACAAAAAGAATATTACTTCTCTAATATTTTACTTTATTTGAAGTTGTAACTTTTTCTTTCAGTTTTCAAAAGGCTTTTTTTGACAATATAAAATAATTTTGATATACAATTGCAATCAGTTAAGCACTATAATATTACCATCAACAATAAAATAATCTCTATAGTAAATTTCTTTGTTAATGTATTTGTCTTTTTGTCTCTATAGGCCAATAGGCCTTCTGCAGTTTCCCTTTCTTTTTTAATTCTTGAAATCCGGAAATGCTCGGCATAAAGGCAGTTTCATATTAAATCAAGAATTATACAAATTTATAATTTTTATTTGTTATTTTTAATGAGATTTGTGTTATTGTCATTATTATTAGTGTTGTTTTGGACAACAGTTGGTGGGTGAAGAGATTGTTTTGTGGCTAGCTGTCTTGATTGGTGGGTGACGAGAGGTGTTTTGTGGCTAGCTGTCTTGATTGGTGGGTGACGAGAGGTGTTTTGTGGCTAGCTGTCTTGATTGGTGGGCTTGTGTTCACCTAGTTGGGCTTGTTGAGCTCTGCTCTTTGGGCCCGCCTCTCAACTCTCAATCAATCAACTGTTACTAACTGCACCAAAACTAACTTTTTTCACACACACACTCACCCAGGAAGCAGCCCGTAGCAGCTGTCTAACTCCCAGGTACCTATTTACTGCTAGGTAACAGGGGCAACAGGGTGAAGGAAACTCTGCCCATTTGTTTTTCCGCCGGCTGTTGGGATCGAACCATGGTCCATAAGTCCACGAGTCTAGAGCGCTATTCACTCAGCCAGCCAGCCCCTAAAATATAATGGCCCGCCACCACCTACCCACGGTGGTGGGCCTGTATGAGTGGTGGTGGTGGCCTGTATGTGTGGTGGTGGTGGGCCTGTATGTGGTGGTGGTGGTCCACTCCAGTCAGGACCTGCGGTCCTGACTCGGACCGCAGGTCCGGTTTGGAGTGGAGACGGGTTCAAGTAAAAAATGGGCACACAGGAAATGATTTCGACGTTCAGTAAACACTCACCGAGTGGATAACTGAATGCCCGACAGCCCAATACGGTGTTGATGATAGTATTTAATTGAAACTTAAAACTAAACTAAATGCTCACACGTGATAATTTCCACATTCAGTTAACACTCACTGAGATGTAAACTGAAAGACTAAGCCAGCCAATGCATGGTTGATGATGTTAGTAATATTTAAAGATTGAGAAACTTTAAACTAAATGACCACACATGTAGCGATTTTGCATTCAGTAAACACTTACTGAGTTGTAAACTGAAAGACTAACCCGGCGAATGCGTGGTTGATGATGATAGTAATATTTTAAGATTGAGAAACTTTAAACTAAATGACCACACATGTAGCGATTTTGCATTCAGTAAACACTTACTGAGTTGTAAACTGAATGCCGGAGCTGGCCAATACAAGGTTTGTGATAGTAATATTTTATTTTTTATTTACGATGGGGAAACTTTAAACTAAAAAATGAGGTCACATGGAGGGATATCTATGTTCAGTAAACTGTTACTGAGTTGTAAACTGGATGGTTGACCCACCCAATACGTGGTTAGTGATAGTAATATTTTATTTTTTACGATGGAGAAACTTTAAACTAAAAAAATGAGCTCGCATGGAGGGATGTCTATGTTCAGTAAACAGTTACTGAGCTGTAAACTGAATGGTTGAGCTACCCGATACATGGCTGGTGGTAGTAATATTTCATTTTTTACGATGTAGAAACTTTAAACTAAAAAAATGAGGTCGCATGGATGGATAACAATGTTCAGTAAAAAACAGTTACTGAGTTGTAAAACTGAATGGTAGTGCCATCCAATACCTGGTTACTGATAATAGTATTTCACGATGGGAAAACCTTATGACCACACATGTAGCGATTTTGCATTCAGTAAACACTTACTGAGTTGTAAACTGAATGCCGGAGCTGGCAAATACAAGGTTTGTGATAGTAATATTTTATTTTTTATTTACGATGGAGAAACTTAAAACTAAAAAATGAGGTCACATGGAGGGATATCTATGTTCAGTAAACTGTTACTGAGTTGTAAACTGGATGGTTGACCCACTCAATACATGGTTTGAGATAGTAATATTTTATTTTTTACGATGGAGAAACTTTAAACTAAAAAATGAGCTCGCATGGAGGGATGTCTATGTTCAGTAAACAGTTACTGAGTTGTAAACTGAATGGTTGAACCACCCGATACATGGCTGATGATAGTAATATTTTATTTTTTACGAAGTAGAAACTTAAAACTAAAAAATGAGGTTGCATGGATGGATAACAATGTTCAGTAAACAGTTACTGAGTTGTAAACTGAATGGTAGTGTCATCCAATACCTGGTTACTGATAATAGTATTTCACGATGGAAAAACCTTATCCAAAACTAAAAATGAGCTCACATGAAGAGATTTTCACTTACTGAGATGTTAACTGAATGTCTGAGCTATCCAATAGTAGTATTAATTCAAGATGGAAAACTTTAAACTAAACTAAAATGAGCGCATATGAAGTGATTCTCACGTTCATTAAACACTTACTACGTTGTTAACTGAATGTCTGAGACATCCAATACATGGTTGATGATATCCGTATTAATGACATTGATAATAAGAGGTCTTGAACTAGATAGGGGCGGGGGGACAACAAAGCTGCGATATTGAAAAGAAACTGAACTGAATTTGAAAATTGATTAATATATGTAATGTGAAGCCGATCTACTGGAAAACAGTAAACAAACTTTATTTGAAAAGAATATGAGAAGACTGCAAAGCTGGGGGGCAAGAAAATGATAAAAATAAGAAGTGATGATCTTCATAAACATAACATAAGATATCCATGACCGTAATTAATACAGTGTGAACTCTCTTAAACTATGCACACCGTGAAATCTCGTCACTATGCATAACTTGTCACTCTGCGAAACAAATTATTGACTATAGTGCGACCGTGAGAATAAAAGTGACCACTTATGTTTTGGAGTGCTATTTTAGTCAAGAAATACTGTAAAGGATGATTATTAACTAAAGGGAATTTCGCGGGCTGCTGGTGTTTGATGTGTTGAACTGCTTAAAGGAAGCATATTTGCTAGAAAAAATTCCTGTGAAATAATGCTTGTTATATGTTTTGACTATCTAGCTAATAGCATATTGCATGGTTAATAATGAAATGAAATGTCACATTTTTGTCTGACTCACTTAGCACGAGTGAAGAGAAAACATTGAAAAACTGGCAAAGGTTGAAAACTCTGTGCAATCATATCTGTTATGATAAGTTTTGACTAGCTGCAAGCTATGTTTGCCTTCTCTCTCTAATCTACACACGCGATATGAAATGTGAATTTTGTTGACTGAAAGGAGTTTGATGATACGAATAGTAATTGCCGACATTGATCATATTCTCAAAACATAGTTTCTGCAAAAAAAAAAAAAAATAACATTAAATTAGATGCGAGCTGCGATTTGAAAACAGAAGATGTGTGATGTGTGGCTTATTGTGTGGACTCTGGAGATATGATCTCCACATATAAGTTTCTCAAGAAAAGCGGTAATATTTTTCTTGTGTTTGGATGTAATGGCTAAACATGGATGTCATTTTCAATAATGTTATTCGGTCATCCGACAAAGTTGATTTTCCCCGTTACGTTACATTGTGTTACAGAGGGCTAAAACTGGTAGTCCGTAATATTCATATGGAAGGAGATGTAATAGAGATGGACTAAGTCGTACTTTTATTTTAAAATGACATTTTGGGCTGCAAAAGTTGATTTGCGTTACGTTACGTTACGTTACATTGTGTTAGAGGGCTAAAACTGGTAGAGGTCAATATTTATATGGTAAGAGATGTAATGGAGATGGGCTAAGTCATACTTTCATTTAAAATGACATTTTGGATTGTAAAAGTTGATTTGCGTTACGTTACGTTGTGTTACATTGTGTTACAGAGGGCTAAAAGGGGTAGAGGCCAATATTTATATGGTAAGAGATGGACTAAGTCATACTTTCATTTAAAAATGACATTTTGGACTGCAAAAAGTTGATTTGCGTTACGTTACGATGCGTTACATTGTGTTACAGAGGGCTAAAACTGGTAGACGCCAATATTTTATATGGTGAGAGATGTAATGAAGATGGACTAAGTCATACTTTCATTTAAAAACGATATTTGGTCTGTAGAAATATGATGATGATGATGACGATTTCCTCGTTACGTTACAAAGTGTTACAGGGTCTAAAACTGGTAGATACCAATTATTTATATGGCAAGAGATGTAATGGAGATGGGCTAACCCTCACTTTCCGTTTCAAAATGACATTTTGGACTGCAAAAAGTTGATTTGCGTTACGTTACGTTGCGTTACATTGTGTTACAGATGGCTAAAACTGGTAGACGCCAATATTTTATATGGTGAGAGATGTAATTAAGATGGGCTAAGTCATACTTTCATTTAAAAACGATATTTGGTCTGTAGAAAGTTTATTTGCGTTACGTTATGTTACGTTACATTGTGTTATAGAGGGTTAAAACTGGTATACCGTAATATTCATATGCTATGAGATGTAATGGAGATATTGTGTTTGGCTAAATGGGGTTCACATTTCAATAATGATATTCGGACAACAGCCAGAAAGTTGATCTCCACGTTACTTAATGATGATATAATGCGATGCAAGCGTGTGCTAATATTTTATTTGTGTTTAGAATGTAAGGGCTATAGGAGATTGTCTAGACTTGCATACATTTTCAAACACTATTTATGTAGGCAGTAGAAAGACTGTTTTCCCATTACGCTACATTGACTGTGTTACAAGAACTGAAAATAGCCATAGTCCAAAGCTATTTCATTATCGACTCACCCGGTCTTATTCTCATCGATTGGTGTTTACATTGGATGATGTAGGTCTTAAGAGAGTGTGTGTTGAACTCGTGGATAATGAAAAAGTCAATTTAATAATAGTATCAAGACTGTGTTTTTCCATATTGTCGTATATATGTTTACTTTGCTTGGAATTTGTATGTGTGGAACATTGCGTTTGAGGTATAGCGAGGACTGACCGTGATGTGTATGTTTGTTTTACTACAGTGAATATGAAGCTATATTATGCTATGTCTATCAGTTGTTGAATAAACGCTATGTTACGTTATGTGATACAAGAACTAAACAATCTTGTGGTAATATTTTATTGTGTTTGGGTGTAATGGCTAAACATGCTTTACATCGGACAGAAAGTTGCTCGTTACTCTTAAAATGTTATTTGGGCAAAGAACGAAGTTAGTATATTGTCCACGTTACATTAATGATATTTGAGCAAAGAACGATGTCATCATGTTGGTCGTGTTACCTTACAAGGTTATAAAAGTGTGAGTGATGGGGGGCTCGAAAATTGACATTAGTCGTCAATCCTCTGGTGTGCCGTCAGTCTAAGTGAAATGGAGAAAGATACGTGAACAGCAGCAGCAGGAGAAAGGAAATGATGTTACTTTCCCCAACTATTAAATGATCTGGAGAGAGAGAGAGAGAGAGAGAGAGAAACCACTGACTGCTATGTATATCCCACGCAGTTGTGTTTACAACAAATTATGATTTGTTATAATAATAAGATTGAAGACCAGCTTATGACTGGATATTCTTAAAAAAAATGCTATTTGAGCAAAGAATGATGATACTAAGGCTTAGCACAGAACATCTGGTCTGGGAAGGGTGCAGTGATACTTGATGGTTTGGGCATGGAGGGGGTGGTAGGGGTAGGGGTTTGGTGTGGGTGGATGGGGAGAGGGTAAGGCCGTCCCATTACCTTGTCAATCTCACAACGTCTCAAACCGCCGCGAAGGTTAGACCTTAACGAGATAGCTCCGCACAACAGTAATGGCTGTAGGAAGAAGAGGTGATGGAGATTGAGTAAACATGCATACATTTCAATGATCACAGTTAACAAGAACAATTTGTAGGTAGAGATCGCGTCTCCGTGACGATGTGTTGACTTATATTGAAATTTGTAACTAGCTCGTCATGATTGTAACTTGCTTAGCTAAAAATGAATTGTTGGGGTTCAGTCCTGGACTCCTTTATGCGTCTCTGCAAGCCTTTACTGCCCATATGACTGCCTTGTGTGAGATTGGACTGTTTAGCATCACGTAGGTAGTTCTTGACACACTATGTAACCCCGCATATAATGTAGAGAGAGAGATGTATAAATAATCAGATAGCTTGTTAATCAATGTGTGTCAAACTCCCAGGCCTGCATTTTGGAATTTGTATGTTGCGCTCATGGCTCACCTTTGAGAAAGAACATTGTCACACTCAATGCTATGTGCCGTGTGAGCTGGGTCAGGAGAGAGTATGGTAAGCCGTATTGCTGTCACTCCCAGCAGTGTGGTGGTGGTGGTGGTGTTGGTATGTGGTATGTCCTGCTATGTGGATGGAGGGGGGGGAGGGGGGGGCATGACTGACTGACTCTGTTAGAGGTTGATGATGACATTCGCAACAGTTAGGCCTCAGCCTTTGAAGAGGTAACCCATGTGGACATGTGGTGTCACTCCTCATAGCTATGTGGTAGGTATAGCCCACATATCCTTAGCGCTCTGGAAGCAGGGAGGGTACATAAAACTGTCATTCTTTAAGAAAAAATAATGTCTACTTTCACACACAAACCCACTGCCAGCTGTTACCTCCCTTTCCCCTCCTTCTCCCCCTCCAATCTTAAGACCCTGGTCTCTCACGCTCCCCTCAACACTTCCTGCCCATGTAGGGGGAGAACTAATGGACGTCATTGATATCCTCTCAGGTATTGGGGCTCCCCCCTCCCTTCACAACATAACCTACACTCCTCCTCTTCCTCCCTACATGACTGCATACCAACCACTTAGCTTCCAACCCCAACATGACACTCTCAAGTGACGCCTGGCCGGATGCCACGCGTCATAACATCCAGGAAATTCCCCCCAAACCCTTTGTGACTAGAGCGACGCGCTGCGACTACGACGACGCGCACCACCTGGCACCCAACAACATGACCTCTCATCTTTCCTGACCACATACCCTAACACCGGACGCTCACACGCGTCCGACACGCGCCAAACTTCCGGGAAAATCCCCCCCCCCCCAAAACCCTGTGCGACTAGACACCTGCGCACCACCTGCCCAGCTGACTCTATAGAGCCACCTGGGCAGATGGTGCGCGCGGTTCTAGTCGCACTTTACACTACTCTCCCGTACTAATGTCAAGGACTACCTTACAAGGTAACTATCCAGAGTCTCTGTACCTAATGCCTGCTAACTCCACTGATGTTAATGAGATAATTCTTTCCTTTAAAACAAAGTCTAATGCCCTTGCTGAGATACCAACTCTAATTTACAAAAAAAACTCCAGATTTTTAGCTCCTGCCATTGCATTGCTCTAAAACAAGTAACGTGAACTCCAAACCTTTCCAGATATTCTAAAAAGAGAGAGAGAGTAACCCCAGTCCATAAACGTGGTGATCTCACTGATGTCAAGAACTTCAAACCTATATCAATTCTGCCAAACTTGTCAAAAATATTTGAAAAACCAATCTACAAGCAGCTTTACTCTAATCAACCCAAACACAATATACATAGCCCTTGCCAATATGGCTTCAGACCCAAAAAGAGCACTACTGATGCACTAATTAGTAAAATTAACATGATACATGCAGCTCTTGATAAAAATGAGTTCCCTGTTGAGTTGTTTGTTAACCTACGTAAGGCTTTTGACACTGTCAACCACCAAAACCTTCTTAAAATACATCATTATGGAGTCAGAGGTCACTCCCTTCAATATCTTCAGTCTTACCTTACTGACAGGCCCTAGTATGTTTCTGTGAATAATTCCATTTTTCCAACCCTAACCATCAACATTGGTGTTCTTCAGGGGAGCCTACTTGGCACTCTCCTCTTTCTCATATTTATTAATGACCTTCCACATGCCTCTCAACACCCCAAACCAATTCATTTGCTGATGACACAACCTTCATTTTCTCCAGTCCTCACCCTCTTGCTCTAAATGTCACAGTGAATACTGAACTAAATAAAGTCCATCTTCGGCTAACTGCTAACAAACTCACCCTTAACATTGACAAAACTTTCTATATTTTGTTTAGTAATAAATCCTCAAATCAAATAATTCTAAGAATAAATAATATCCAAATTAGTAACAGAGTGGATGGCAAATTCCTTGGTGTTTTCAACGATAACAAGCTGAATTTCCAGGGACACATTCTAAATATATGAAATAAAGTTTCTAAAACTGTTGACATTCTCTCTAAAATCAAATATTATGTACCTCGCCCTGCCCTGGTGACGCTCTATTACTCTCTCATCTATCCTTATCTCAATTATGGTATTTGTGCTTGGGGCTCTACTACCCAAAATCATTTACGTCCTCTAATTACTCAACACAAAGCTGCTATTAGAACAATATCTAACTCTGGCCCCAGACAGCACTCGGTACCCTTACTCAAATCTTTGAATATGTTAGATATTAAGTCACTGCACATCCTCTCATGTGTACTCTATATATTTAAAACTCTGAACTGTAATGTCAATCCTGGCCTTAAAATCTTCTTAGAAGGTTGTAACAGAACCCATGAGCACCACACCAGAAACCAATACGTATTTGATATTCCAAGAGATTCCTTAACCAAACTAGAAATGCTCGACAACTCAAGGGACCCAGCATGTGGAATGACCTCACTAATCATGTCAATGGCTGTACCTCTCTCAACCAGTTTAAGAGTTGAACTAACTATTACCTAATTAGCTCAATGTAACCTACTTTAGTCTCTAAATGTCAACCCATGTCTTGCTATTCTAAACAATGCTGTTTGTTGACCAACTTGTACAATTGCTGATTTTTTCCATGTTCCCCCCTTCTTTTTTTATTCCTTTTTTCAACACAATTTATACTTTACTCCCAATTACTATTAAGTTTTAGTCTAAGTGTTTTTTCCCCACACCTTGCCGGAAATGCTATGTGTATTTTAGGTATTTTGTATGTGCTTTAGGTATTTTATGTACTAGCTCTCTCTATAAATCCAACATTATGTTTGTAACTTTGCATCTATGTATGTACTTTTCCTGAATAAATTATTATTATTATTATTATGAACGTTGGGAACAACTTCCTCAAGGGAGCAACACTAATGAGGTCGAAATGGGATAACATTGGTTGGTCTTGTCGTTCGTTTCAATCACATTTGGGTCACTGTGTACTTAGCTGCCTTCTGGGGATGCTACATCATCTGTGGGCAGCCGTGAGCTCAAGGAGCAGGTAACAAAACTGGAGGGGCGGCAGAGTCGTCAGGAGCGGTGAGCGTTCGTTGTTGGGTTCTTATTCTTAGGACTAGTAGTACCCGGCCACAGCAACCTACCATGTCCCCCAGTCCTCCCCATCATTTTCCCCTCACCCGTCTCCTCGGCCTCCCAACCATTCCCCACTCCACCGTCCCCTCGTCCTCCCCACCATTCCCCACTCCCCCATGCCCTACTCCCCTGTCCCTTTGTTCTCCCCACCATGCTCCACTCCCCAGTCCCTATGTCCTCCCCATTCTCCATTTCCCCATCCCCTCGTCCCCACCATCCCAAACTCCCCCGTCCCCTCATCCTTCCCCACCATTACCCCCTCCCTTGTCCCCTCGTCCTCCGCACCATCTCTCACTTCCGTCACCTCATCATCCCCACCATTCCCCACTCCCTCATCCGATGCCTTCCCAAATAATCTGATGTTCCCATCAGAAAATTGGGAACATCAAGTGATCTGATGTTCCTATCATTGCAATATAAGAAAAACAGTTAAAAAAATGAAATGAAAATATTAAAAAAATATAAAAATAAACTATTCTCACGCAATTAATGGCCTGGAAAAACAACACAGCTCAATTCTAACACAATTCACACAAAATAATTAAATCAAAATGAAAAAAATCAAAATCTAAGAAAATTCAATTTATCAATGCAATCAGAAACATTGAAAGCATAGTTTTTCCTGTAACAGGTGTGGCATCTATACTTATACTTGCGAAATGAACGGTATGGTAAACAACACAGCTCAATTCCAACACAATGTCACACAAAATAATTCATTAGAAATAAAATAAATCGAAACCTATGAAAATATAATTTATCTTTGCAATCAGAAACATTCAAATGGAATTCGTGATATATTTAACATAGCGTTCATGTTGCTATAATGTGCAACAGATGGCGCTGTTTTTCAAAAACGCATGTTTTTACCTGGCACAGGGGTGAAAGCTATATAGTAGGTATATAAAATGATGCGCCTATTCGAATGCAACGTTGTGTCAAAATTTCAAAGCAATTGATGAAGAACTTTCGGAGATTACAGCGTTTGTTGCCCTTACGTACAACAGATGGCGCTGTTTTTCAAAAATAGCATGTTTTTTACTGTCACAGGTGAGGCATGTATATAGTAGATATATAAAAATACACGCCTATTCGAATGCAACATTGTGTCAAAATTTCAAAGCAATCGGTAAAGAGGTTTCAAAGATTTCCCTCACATGAAAAACATATGAAAAACACAGTTTTTAAGAAGAAGCATGTTTTTTTTATCGTCACAGACGTGACATCAATATAGAATGTATATAAAAACATGCTTGGATGTGAATGAAACGTTGTGTGAAAATTTCAAAGCAATCGGTGAAGTACTTTCGGAGATTAGCGATTTTGAACAAACGAACATTTCCATTTTTATTTATAAACTAGCAGTACCCGCCACGCGTTGCTGTGGCTCAGTCTGGTTAAATGGCAAAGAAAGAAAAGAAAAAGCACACGTTTCTAATATGTTTAATTTCACAATGCTTATGGATATACATTGTGGTTTTGTTGTTCCATTGTCTGTGGAGATATAGAGATTGTCTGGTTTGCCGACTATATAACACGCAACATATAATTGTCGATGTGAGAAGCAATCTGTGTCTAGATATAAACTGCAGAATTTTAAAGATTGGCCCTGAGCTTTGTTGACAGTGATTGCAAACGTCAATCGAATTGGAAATTACAAACTTTTAAATTGAAATGATATATCTGTTGGAATCATAGGAATGTGAGGAATGAGGACATCTTCACCTTTGAAAGGTCCTGTCAAGATTGTTGCTTCTACGACGTTGCTGATTATTTTTTTTACTGCAAGGCATGTGGCGTTGCAAAGTTTTGGCTAGTTGATATTTCGCAACATGATAATTGACTAGCCGATTTTCAATATCCGTACGTGTGATGGTATCCCTGGCAGATCGAGTGAATTAAAAAAAATGGATAATTAACTGCTTTATCTTCTTCCACAATAGTGTCGACGAACTTGTATGTGATTGCCTCGCTTGAATGTTCTTAAGTTCTTAGACGTTTTGTTCTTGGCCACAAGAATAGCTCGTTCACTTAGCCAGTCGTGATTGTTATAATTGGTTTGAATATTGGGAAATACTTTTTCAACCAGTTCTTCTTTGAACGTCATTAAATTGCAGAATTTATGAGGCAATGAAATTCGTCCTGAGGTCAGATCAACCGGCACGTTTACGTTCCCTATCTCCAAAAATTGATGTGAGAATATCTCAGCTGATGGATCGTTTTTCAGTAGCAACATAACTACACGCATATTTGTAGTTAATTTTTATGTCTTTACGTGGTGCCACAAAGTAGAGTATTTCAGGCAAGCATTTATTTTGTCCGCTGGTGTCGACCGAGGAATTACAAGTAATATTTGCCTGAAATCTACTGCAAGCAATATTATTGTGTTCCCAAATGGTCTGATTTTTCTACGCAAATCTTGCAATGATCGATCAAGAGCCTCGAGCGATTTTTTGTGGGGCATTGTGCATTCATCCCAAACAATAAGTTCGCATTTCTGCAATACTTTTCCCATGCTGGATGCTTTGGAAATGTTGCATGTGGGAGTTTCAATGAATTGCATGTTCAATTGCGATTTCAAAGCCGAAGTAGCAGTTCTTCCACATGTTAGCAATGTCAGAGCAATTCCAGACGATGCAAGAGCTAAGGTTATGCCATTTGGGGATCGAAATGCTACCTGAATCAATATAATTAGGAAGGTTTTACAGATCCTCATGGCGCATCTAAGAAGATTTCTCCAAGCCCGTTATTGACAGTGTGAATTATTTGATTGTTAATGCCTTTTCGCTCAAGCGTTAGCCTAGGAATATTTGATTAAACATACGACAATAGATCACCCGTGTTGTAATTTTGTTCACAACGCAATTCTACATCAAACGAAGCAGCAGTAGATCGATTCGGTGATGGCATTTCCAATTGATTGA